>NC_091357.1:17963622-18023622 GCF_038502225.1 Cherax quadricarinatus
ACACAGGAATGAGGAACTACCTGAACGGGGTTCAGTGGGACAGAGAACTGGCAGGGAAACCAGTTAATGAGATGATGGAATATGTAGCAATAAAATGCAAGGAGGCTGAGGAGAGGTTTGTACCCAAGGGTAACAGGAGTAATGAAAAAGCCAGGATGAGCCCATGGTTTACCCAAAGGTGCAGGGAGGCAAAAACCAAGTGTGCTAGGGAATGGAAGAAATATAGAAGGCAAAGGACCCAGGAGAATAAGGAGAACAGTCGTAGAGCCAGAAATGAATATGCACAGATAAGAAGGGAGGCCCAAAGACAATATGAAAATGACATAGCAGCGAAAGCCAAATCTGACCCGAAACTGTTGTACAGCCACATCAGGAGGAAAACAACAGTCAAGGACCAGGTAATCAGGCTAAGGAAGGAAGGAGGAGAGACAACAGGAAATGACCGGGAAGTATGTGAAGAACTCAACAAGAGATTCAAAGAAGTGTTCACAGAGGAGACAGAAGGGACTCCAGAAAGACGGAGAGGTGGGGCACACCACCAAGTGCTGGACACAGTGCACACAACCGAGGAAGAAGTGAAGAGGCTTCTGAGTGAGCTAGATACCTCAAAGGCAATGGGGCCAGATAACATCTCCCCATGGGTATTGAGAGAGGGAGCAGAGGCGCTATGTGTACCCCTAACAACAATATTCAATACATCTATCGAAACAGGGAGATTGCCTGAGGCATGGAAGACAGCAAATGTAGTCCCAATCTTTAAAAAAGGAGACAGACATGAAGCATTAAACTACAGACCAGTGTCACTGACATGTATAGTATGCAAAATCATGGAGAAGATTATCAGGAGAAGAGTGGTGGAACACCTAGAAAGGAATGATCTCATCAACAGCAGCCAGCATGGTTTCAGGGACGGGAAATCCTGTGTCACAAACCTACTGGAGTTCTATGACATGGTGACAGCAGTAAGACAAGAGAGAGAGGGGTGGGTGGATTGCATTTTCTTGGACTGCAAGAAGGCGTTTGACACAGTTCCACACAAGAGATTGGTGCAAAAACTGGAGGACCAAGCAGGGATAACAGGGAAGGCACTACAATGGATCAGGGAATACTTGTCAGGAAGACAGCAGCGAGTCATGGTACGTGGCGAGGTGTCAGAGTGGGCACCTGTGACCAGCGGGGTCCCGCAGGGGTCAGTCCTAGGACCAGTGCTGTTTCTGGTATTTGTGAACGACATGACGGAAGGAATAGACTCTGAGGTGTCCCTGTTTGCAGATGACGTGAAGTTGATGAGAAGAATACACTCGATCGAAGACCAGGCAGAACTACAAAGGGATCTGGACAGGCTGCAGAACTGGTCCAGCAATTGGCTCCTGGAGTTCAATCCCACCAAGTGCAAAGTCATGAAGATTGGGGAAGGGCAAAGAAGGCCGCAGACGGAGTACAGTCTAGGGGGTCAGAGACTACAAACCTCACTCAAGGAAAAAGATCTTGGGGTGAGTATAACACCAGGCACATCTCCTGAAGCGCACATCAACCAAATAACTGCTGCAGCATATGGGCGCCTAGCAAACCTCAGAACAGCATTCCGACATCTTAATAAGGAATCGTTCAGGACCCTGTACACCGTATACGTTAGGCCCATATTGGAGTATGCGGCACCAGTTTGGAACCCACACCTAGCCAAGCACGTAAAGAAACTAGAGAAAGTGCAAAGGTTTGCAACAAGACTAGTCCCAGAGCTAAGAGGTATGTCCTACGAGGAGAGGTTAAGGGAAATCAACCTGACGACACTGGAGGACAGGAGAGATAGGGGGGACATGATAACGACATACAAAATACTGAGAGGAATTGACAAGGTGGACAAAAACAGGATGTTCCAGAGATTGGACACAGTAACAAGGGGACACAGTTGGAAGCTAAAGACACAGATGAATCACAGGGATGTTAGGAAGTATTTCTTCAGCCACAGAGTAGTCAGTAAGTGGAATAGTTTGGGAAGCGATGTAGTGGAGGCAGGATCCATACATAGCTTTAAGCAGAGGTACGATAAAGCTCACGGCTCAGGGAGAGTGACCTAGTAGCGATCAGTGAAGAGGCGGGGCCAGGAGCTCGGACTCGACCCCCGCAACCTCAACTAGGTGAGTACAACTAGGTGAGTACACACACACACACACACACACACACACACACACACACACACACACACACACACACACACACACACACACACACACACACACACACACACACACACACACACACACACACACACACACACACACACACACACACACACACACACACACACACACACACACACACACACACACACACACACACACACACACACACACACACACACACACACACACACACACACACACACACACACACACACACACACACACACACACACACACACACACACACACACACACACACACACACACACACACACACACACACACACACACACACACACACACACACACACACACACACACACACACACACACACACACACACACACACACACACACACACACACACACACACACACACACACACACACACACACACACACACACACACACACACACACACACACACACACACACACACACACACACACACACACACACACACACACACACACAAACATTGTTATACACACACACACACACACTAATTTATATATTGCTATAGTCTATAATTTATATATTGCTATAGTCTATAATTTATATATTGCTATAGTCTATAATTTATATATTGTTATAGTCTATAATTTATATATTGCTATAGTCTATAATTTATATATTGCTATAGTCTATAATTTATACACTGTTGTAATCTATAATTTATACACTGTTATAGTCTATAATCTATACACTGTTATAATCTATGATTTATTCTATATTTTATAACAGGATGGATAACGAGAACCTTCAAAACTAGGGATGGTTCTCTTTAAATAGTTTGTTCTCGCTAGGCTGGAATATTGCTGTACACTAACTGCCCCCTTCAAGGCAGGCGAAATTGCTGACCTGGAGAATGTACAGAGAACTTTCACTGCAAGAATAAGTACGATAATGCACCTAATTACTGGGAATGGTTGAAGTCCCTTGATTTGTACTCCCTGGAACGCAGGCGAGAAAGATACATTATGATATGCACTTGGGAAATCCTAGAGAGATTAGTACCAAACTTGCACACGACAATCACTACGTATGAAAGCACTTCACTACACACCCATGTCCACCCACTTCACCATACACCCATGTCCACCCACTTCACCATACACCCATGTCCACCCACTTCACCATACACCCATGTCCACCCACTTCACCATACACCCATGTCCACCCACTTCACCATACACCCATGTCCACCCACTTCATCATGCACCCATGTCCACCCACTTCACCATACACCCATGTCCACCCACTTCACCATACACCCATGTCCACCCACTTCACCATACACCCATGTCCACCCACTTCACCATGCACCCATGTCCACCCACTTCACCATACACCCATGTCCACCCACTTCACCATACACCCATGTCCACCCACTTCATCATACACCCATGTCCACCCACTTCACCATACACCCATGTCCACCCACTTCACCATACACCCATGTCCACCCACTTCACCATACACCCATGTCCACCCACTTCACTACACTGGAGAACTAAAGAGAAAAACCACCTTCGAAAGCGTGCTCATGGCCCCGACTTTAGCTTCACCAAATTCTAACAAAGTGAAACCACTGGCGTAAATGCTCCGAAGAGAAGCATTTATACCACCTCTGAACGAACCTATATTACGCAGCGTGCGATGCAGAGCTGCCAGGTGCATCCGGAGGAGTCAGAAGCGGAGGCTAAACGGCAGTGTTTACGTCTGGCGCTCACAGGGAATCGAACACGAGATCGCAGATTGCCCTTTATTTTGTATTTCTGGCCCGCACGAGATGCTGCTTTCCGGTCATGTGTACACCAGCCAGCGATCACTGGGGGATAGGCGGGGGATGGAGGAAGGAGGGGGGAGGAAGGAAGGAGGGGGGAGGAAGGAGGGGGGAGGAAGGAAGGAGGGGGAGGAAGGAGGGGGGAGGAAGGAAGGAAGGAAGGAGGGGAGGATGAAGTAAGTTGAGAGTCAGGGGATTTAGGATGAGATAGAATATGGCATATCGGATAAAAGGTAGTGTAGGAGGAAACAGAAAGAGAGAGAGAGAGAGAGAGAGAGAGAGAGAGAGAGAGAGAGAGAGAGAGAGAGAGAGAGAGAGAGAGAGAGAGAGAGAGAGAGATGCAGCTCCCTCCTATTTCTCACGTCCATTTTCAGTTACTTTCCTCGCTTACTCTTTTTTCCCCTTCCCTGTGTTTATTCCCAGTTTTTTTCACTGTCATTCACACTATTTCTATCTCTTTCTCACTGATTTTTCCTCTGTCTTTCTCTCTCTCTCTCTCTCTCTAAGGGAGAGAGAGAGAGAGAGAGAGAGAGAGAGAGAGAGAGGGAGACTCTCGCCTACTCTGGTTAAAACCACTCGTTGTTCGAGTGTTGTGATGGATTGTGGTGTAACTGCTGGAGGTGCAACTTCTGGAGGTGGTGACCTCTGTGAAAAGAGTTATTATCCCTCTTTGTCTGTCTGTCTGTCTGTCTGTCTGTCTGTCTGTCTGTCTGTCTGTCTGTCTGTCTGTCTCTGTCTGTCTGTCTGTCTGTCTGTCTCTCTCTCTCTCTCTCTCTCTCCCTCTCTCTGTTCCCTCTGTTTCTCTCTCCATTTTCCCTTTTCTCTTCCCCCCTCTCCCTCTGTTCCTACATTTCCCCTTTCTCTCTCTCCTCTCCCTCTGTCTCTGTTCCTCTCTCTCCCCTCTCCTTCCCTTCCTTTGTAATGCAGATATCAGAATTCTCGTCTAGTCATGAATTAAGGGTCAGACAGCTGATTCATCGCAGTCTGGAGTCTCTCTAAGGGCCGGTCACCTTCTAGCTTCACTCTCTGGCCGCTGTTATCCCATATCAACACCACTCAGATCTTGTCTTTTCTCTTGCCATGTGTCCTGTCGTCAGTGTCCTGCATTAATCTCAGCTAAGTGAAGTCGTGTAGGAACTTTCTGGTGACCTTTCCAAAGCATGACAAGTACTGACATGTACTGGTGAACCGGTCACAAAGGAACCCAATGGAAATAAGTGATTTTGCCTGACTTTTTGGGGGTTTATCCTAGGTAATTTACTTATAATACTAATATTACTAATACTACTAATAATAATCTGTATTTCTACAAATACAAGTACAAGGTATACAGACCATAGCTGACATCAATGACATACTACTATATAGAAAGCCCCTTGTTATGCAGAGCATTTCCCGCAAATTAGGTCAATTTTGTCCTCAGGATGCGACCCACACCAGTCCACTAACACCCAGGATGCGACCCACACCAGTCCACTAACACCCAGGATGCGACCCACACCAGTCCACTAACACCCAGGATGCGACCCACACCAGTCCACTAACACCCAGGATGCGACCCACACCAGTCCACTAACACCCAGGATGCGACCCACACCAGTCCATTAACACCCAGGATGCGACCCACACCAGTCCACTAACACCCAGGATGCGACCCACACCAGTCCACTAACACCCAGGATGCGACCCACACCAGTCCACTAACACCCAGGATGCGACCCACACCAGTCCACTAACACCCAGGATGCGACCCACACCAGTCCACTAACACCCAGGATGCGACCCACACCAGTCCACTAACACCCAGGATGCGACCCACACCAGTCCACTAACACCCAGGATGCGACCCACACCAGTCCACTAACACCCAGGATGCGACCCACACCAGTCCACTAACGCCCAGGATGCGACCCACACAAGTCCACTAACACCCAGGATGCGACCCACACCAGTCCACTAACACCCAGGATGCGACCCACACCAGTCCACTAACACCCAGGATGCGACCCACACCAGTCCACTAACACCCAGGATGCGACCCACACCAGTCCATTAACACCCAGGATGCGACCAACACCAGTCCACTAACACCCAGAATGCGACCCACACCAGTCCACTAACACCCAGGATGCGACCCACACCAGTCCACTAACACACATGGACAGCAGGTATCTTTAGAGAAGATTCCCGGTCTTGTAACTTGAGAGGGACTACTGAACTGGTCCCTAGAACGAAGCAATAGATTAGGGCATTTAGAGTAGGGCTTAGGTGAGTTAGGAGCTAGTGAGGGAGAGGAAAAACTAACATTATAACTAGTGTGATAGGTAAGTTAATCTCTTTTAAGAGATCATAGATGGAATCAGTGGCAAAGGAAGGGAGGGTGGATATTGAAAAAGTTGAAATTGAATATTACGGGATTCTCTCTTTGTCTCTCTCTGTCTGTCTCTCTCTCTCTCTCTCTCTCTCTCTCTCTCTCTCTCTCTCATTCACTAAGCTCTGAAATAATGACAGAATTATCATATTTGAACGTATGCGACACTTAAAATTTAATGTTTTAGCTTTTATATGCAAATTAGACAGAGTCGCTCAGTAGTGTTGATCAAGTATAGCTCTCAAGACCATCTCTTGTGTACACTACCACTTATTATTATTATTATTATTATTATTATTATTATTATTATTATTATTATTATTATTATTATTATTATTATTATTATTGTTGTTGTTGTTGTTGTTCTTGTTGTTGTTGTTGTTTTTATCCCATTTGTTTATAATCCGTGTCCCGGTGTCCCGTAGCCTGGTCGTTAGCGCACTCAGCTCACACACTGAGGTCCGGAGTTCAAATCTCCTCCAGTACTGCTGGGAAACATCAGGAAGGTGTTTCCATAACACACCTGCTGTCTCTGTCCCTGTTCACCCATCAGTATAAAATGGGTGCCTGGGTGTTAGTGGACTGGTGTGGGTCGCATCCTGGGGACACAGTTGACCTATTTTGCGGGAAATGCACTGCATAACCAGGGACTTTGTATATAGTAGTATGTTACTGATGTCAGCTATGGTCTGTATAAGTTGTATCATGTACTGGTAGAAACAAGGATATTATTACGATCAATACGTCCCCAATGGAAATAAGTCACTCTGTCTGACTTTTTTGGGTTATCCCAGGTTGTCTACACATATGCTGCTATGTATGATAATTCTATGTAACTGTATTTGTGCATACCTGAATAAACTTACTTACTTACTTACTTATTCCTAGGTGCGGGTTTTGGTGAAAGTGTGCACATTCAATAATCATTAAGTCTCCCCTAGTAATAACAATAAAACGTTTTCTGTTACAAGTTTTTCTCTATAAGTTAGTAAGAACAAGTATTGGGTTAAGTCTGCCCGAAATGCCTGGGCATGATAGTGGATTTCTTTGTACCAATCAAATTATGAAATGTAGACACACATTATAACCGTAGCAAAGAAATAAATTATTTTATCTGATGATTAGATTTTTTAGATTTTGCCACCGCAGTTGCTAGTTTATTGTGTACCCCATATCCATCCTGTGGGCGGTAGCACAAGGTCATATCCATCCTGTGGGCGGTAGCACAAGAACATATCCATCCTGTGGGCGGTAGCACAAGGTCATATCCATCCTGTGGGCGGTAGCACAAGGTCATATCCATCCTGTGGGCGGTAGCACAAGAACATATCCATCCTGTGGGCGGTAGCACAAGGTTATATGGATACACAAAAGGCCCAGGAGCTATACCCCAAAAGGGTTAACAGGAATACATATGGATTTATATCTATATATCTGTAGTTCACTTATTTGTTACAAGCAAATTTAGGAAATTTGCTTAGTATATCTGGTATCTTATTTTCATTAATAAGATATCTTGACATGTCACATAGGTTATTATACTGTCTGTCTCTGTATTCCTCAATAAGTGGACAATTAAGCACAGAGTGTTCAAGACAGTGACTATATACCTGACCACATAATTTGCATTTAGTTTGATCATCATCTGTGTGTCTCCCAAACTGCCAGAAGTACTTGTAACCAAGCCTAAGCCTGGCCACTACAACATCAGTCAGTACTTGTAACCAAGGCTAAGCCTGGTCACTACAACATCAGTCAGTACTTGTAACCAAGGCTAAGCCTGGTCACTACAGCATCAGTCTGTACTTGTAACCAAGCCTAAGCCTGGCCACTACAACATCAATCAGTACTTGTAACCAAGCCTAAGCCTGGCCACTACAACATCAGTCAGTACTTGTAACCAAGCCTAAGCCTGGCCACTACAACATCAGTCAGTCTGTTCACATTGCAAGTTGCTCCATAAACATACTTATCTACGTTCATGTTATCATAGTGGGTTATAGATCTATTCAGGCTTCTAACTGCATTCCTATAACAATCATTTTCATTATTTACTTCTCTCCTAATATTATTCCTAATGCTAGACACAGTTATACCAAAGTTATATTCTACATTCTCCTTCTAGGTATTCTTCTTGGCTAACATATCAACTTTATCATGAAGGAGTAATCCAATGTGTGATGGGATCCATAGCAATTGTACATTAATTCCTCTGTCCCTAATTTTTGAGTATCTATACCTGGCTTCCCCAATGAGCATGTTGTTGGAGTCATTATATGAGCCAAGAGCCTTCAATGATGACATAGAATCAGTAATGATGACAGAGTCAAGCTCAGTGTCATAGGTTAGCTTTAGCGCCATTAGGATTGCAAACAATTCAGTTTGCAGTGTAGACGCCCAGTTGATAATTCTTATGCCTAACTCAACAAATTTATTATGGTTCTTAACTAGGGAGGTGGCAACAAGAGCAGATGCAGCCCTGCCAGAAGACTCCTGTTTAGATCCATCAGTGTATATAACTTGTGATAACTTATTACTACCAGCTAGGCCAGAAATTTCTTCTTGAGCAGTTGCTTTAACAAGTGATTTAAGGAAGGGATTACTAGCAATGAGATTCTTGGGAGGCACTTGCAGATATGTGATATTAAATGAACATATCTTCCACGGAGGGGCGAAATGCTCTGAATTTTTCGGAGATACAACACTAAAATATAAGATACAGAAAACGACGTTTTGGGGGTACTATACTAAAATATAAGATACAGAAAACGACTTTTGGGGCAACTATACTAAAATAAAAGATACAGAAAACGACGTTTTGGGGTTACTACACTAAAATATATGATACATCTGACGGAAACTACATTCCCCTCCCCCCCTTTTTTTTGCAAAGAATGGGTTCTCTGGCGGTGACTACAGCACTCCAAGCCTTCTTGGCACTGATGCCAAGAGCCCTGGTGCCAGAGGGAGTGGCAAGTGACATTAAAAGAGTAGCAAACAGGCAGGATGGTAACTACTCCAGGGAGGACGAGGCAGACGGGAGATTCTCCTCACTAGATACCACCAACAACACTAATTGTAAGTCACATATATCCACCTGTTCACTACTTTTCTCACAGTTGTTTTGCATATAGTGATATCACCTGTTTACTGTGACCTCTTATTGCGTATCTACCTGTGTTTTTGTCTCTGTAACCGTGAGAGTTCTAATTTAAAAGTAACTTAATTTTAAAATGTGGAAGTAAGTCATACTCTTTTATTGGATTGTTAAGTAGATTTAACCTATAGTACGGTTATTTAGGCACAGGTACACAGAAGTGCAATTATCACTGTATAATAATTATCATACATAGTGTAAATTACCCACCAGGATGATCCAGAAAAGTCAGACTAAGGGACTTATTTCCACTGTGGGGCTTATTTCCCTATCTAATTTTAACCTATGTAGATTTAACTTACGTAGATTTAAGGTATGTTAATTTAACCTATGTAGATATAACCTGTAGGTTATGTCTACATAGTGTTTCCATTACTCTTAGCACTTACCTTGACCTTGTAATTACTCACAGGAGATTAGTAACTTGATTCAGGTATACACAAATACAGTTACATAGATTATCATACATAGCAGCATATGTGTAGACAACCTGGGATAACCCAAAAAAGTCAAAGTGACTTATTTCCATTGGGGAGATATACACCAAGAGGTGTATATCTCTCAGTGTATATACACATAGAGTTCAATTTAATACCTCAGGGAGCAAAGTATTATTTTTCTGTTGATGAGACTGTTACTTGTAGCCTTAATGACCCTAGTGTAGTCGATAGGCTTCAAACTTCATTAAGGAACCCTTATCACTTTACCGCTAGCACCTACTACCCGTTGTTTAACCTTGCCTTCTTAGGGTGTCCCGTAGCTCGATTGGTAGCGCACTCAGATCATACAGTGAGGTTCGGGGTCGATCCCCGGTACGGGTGGACTCATTAGGAGGTGTTTCCTTAAGACACCTGCTGTTTATATTCGCCTATCAGTAAAATAGGTACCTGGATGTTAGTGGACTGGTGTGGGTCGCATTCTGGGGACAAAATTGACCTAATTTGCCCTAAATGCTCTTCATAACAAGAAGTTTTCTATATAGTAGTATGTCATTGGTGTCAGCTATGGTCTGTATAAGTTGCATCATGTGCTGATAGAAATAAAAGATCATTATTATTACCCTCAGCCCTGACCAGTCGTTGCTACGGTGTGTATGGTTGCTTCAGCATCGTTCAACCTTTCTTTTCCCTGGCTCGACCTATCAACGTCTTCCCTCTACCCCTAGAGGCCATCATGCCCAGGTTCTGTCTCTACACGCACGACAATCCCAGCAGATGCCAGGTGAGGGGGAGGAGAGGGGGGAGGGTGGGGAGGGAAGAGAGAGGAGGGATAAGTGCACCCTAATGTTTACTATTGTTAAAATAAAGAAAAGCTCTTTTTTGGGGGGGAGGGAGAAAATTTCTCTTACTTCTCTCTGGAGGTGAGGGAAGGTTAGGGTGGCCTGTACTCTGATGTAATACCATGTACTCCTATGTACTCTAACAGAGTAATAACGTCCTCAAACGTCCTTTAACATGCTCTCAGGTATTCCCACACATGTACACCCACGTACTCACATGTGCTTCCATATACTCTACAGAGACTGCGTGTGGGTGACCCCAAGAGCTTGAGCTCATCCCATTTCCGCGTGTGGGCGCAGGTGAAGGTCCTGACACATGGGTACCTGGAACACGGAGACAAGAGATGGCTGAAGGTGAGTTCAGCCACGACACACGCTGACGTGGAGACGCGAAGACAAGACTCACGAAATCGTAATGACACGATTACAAACGAACCATACCACGGGCAATCGTGTCATTACGATTTCGTGAGTCATGTTGACGGCTTTGAGGGGACTTGAGATAGAGTTCGTCTGTAATAACTTGCATTTGTTGACACAGTGGTGCCTATGCTAACCTTCCTATGGTGTAGAAATACACCTAGTTGGACGAATCTTATTGAAGCTAGCTGGCCCAGTGGCTAACGCAACGGTCTGGAGTTTTGAGACTCTCTGACCGCGGGTTCAAATCCCGCCCGTCGTATGGTTTGTTTACGCGAAGACAAGATGGCTGGGGACAAGAGAACAGCGATAAGAGAATAAAAACACATAGGCGAGCTAAACTGACATTAGGAAATACTAATCGAATATATGTCTGCATCTACTATCTACTGAATTGTCATTCAGCTAAGCTTGAAAAGCTGCACGTGGTACCTCGGGATACGAACTTAATTGAACTTAATTCGTTCCAGAAGGCTGTTCGAGTGCCGATACCGAACGAATTTGTTCCCTTAAGAAATAATGTAAATTAGATTATTCCGTTTCAGACCCCCAAAAATACACTTACGAAACCATTTACATAAATACACTTACATAATTGTTCGAGTTTTCAGCTGTTCGTATCCCGAGGTACCACTATTTCAGTCAGAGAGTTTTGAGTTGTTCGTATCCCGAGGTACCACTATTTCAGTCAGAGAGTTTTGAGCTGTTCGTATCCCGAGGTACCACTATTTCAGTCAGAGAGTTACAAGTGTTTTGTCAGCTGTGGATGTGGTGGTTGCTAGTAGCAAGCTTGCGTAAATCACTAGCAGGAATGTGTATGAATGGCATGCAGTACCAACAACATGAATAATTAGACACATGTACAACATATGGGTATCTTTATTTGTAGACGTTTCGCCATCCAGTGGCTTTATCAATACAAATTCTAGGATATAATGGGAAGAGTGTGTAGAAATAAGATACCCAGATGTTTACACATGTCTAATTCTTCAGCTAACAGGAATACACGCACAGTGTCTATGTGTAACTTTTCTAAGCTTTTCAGGTATGGTGGTAAAAACATTTATTTAGGTCAAGGACTATTGCCCTGACTCGACACCACCCTGACCTGCGTTAATGCCGTGCCCTTGATAACCAAGACTGCTCGACATGTTGACGTTGCAGTCTTCCTCCCATCTCTCTCCCTGCCACTCCTCTCTTTCCTTATCTTTGACTCTTTTTATTTCTTTCTCCCTCTCTATCCCGGTCCTTATCTCTCTATTGCGTTCACTCCCTATCTCACCCAACCTTCGTATGTGCTTTCCTTCTCCTTTCCTCTCTTGTCTCCCTCTGTTGTTTCCTTCATTCCCTCCCCCCCACCTCTCATTATTCATAGTCAAATCCCCTGTTGTTATAGATTATTCTTCATTACAGACACGCTATAATTTACCTCGCAAGCAGACACCGAGGGGTACTCAGCGAAAAAGCACATTTACTCATTTATTTGAAAATTCTTGTCTAACAGAGGATGGTACAGTGCCTCGCATGATTCTTGTGTTACAGAGGATGGTATAGGAATACCTGGCATGATTCTTGTGTTACAGAGGATGGTATAGGAATACCTGGCATGATTCTTGTGTTACAGAGGATGGTATAGGAATACCTGGCATGATTCTTGTGTTACAGAGGATGGTATAGGAATACCTGGCATAATTCTTGTGTTACAGAGGATGGTATAGGAATACCTGGCATGATTCTTGTGTTACAGAGGATGGTATAGGAATACCTGGCATGATTCTTGTGTTACAGAGGATGGTATAGGAATACCTGGCATGATTCTTGTGTTACAGAGGATGGTATAGGAATACCTGGCATGATTCTTGTGTTACAGAGGATGGTATAGGAATACCTGGCATGATTCTTGTGTTACAGAGGATGGTATAGGAATACCTGGCATGATTCTTGTGTTACAGAGGATGGTATAGGAGTACCTAGCATGATTCTTGTGTTACAGAGGATGGTAGAGGAGTACCTGGCATGATTCTTGTGTTACAGAGGATGGTACAGGAGTACCTGACATGATTCTTGTGTTACAGAGGATGGTAGAGGAGTACCTGGCATGATTCTTGTGTTACAGAGGATGGTATAGGAGTACCTGGCATGATTCTTGTGTTACAGAGGATGGTACAGGAGTACCTGGCATGATTCTTGTGTTACAGAGGATGGTATAGGAATACCTGGCATAATTCTTGTGTTACAGAGGATGGTATAGGAGTACCTGGCATGATTCTTGTGTTACAGAGGATGGTATAGGAATACCTGGCATGATTCTTGTGTTACAGAGGATGGTATAGGAGTACCTAGCATGATTCTTGTGTTACAGAGGATGGTAGAGGAGTACCTGGCATGATTCTTGTGTTACAGAGGATGGTACAGGAGTACCTGACATGATTCTTGTGTTACAGAGGATGGTAGAGGAGTACCTGGCATGATTCTTGTGTTACAGAGGATGGTATAGGAGTACCTAGCATGATTCTTGTGTTACAGAGGATGGTAGAGGAGTACCTGGCATGATTCTTGTGTTACAGAGGATGGTAGAGGAGTACCTGGCATGATTCTTGTGTTACAGAGGATGGTAGAGGAGTACCTGGCATGATTCTTGTGTTACAGAGGATGGTAGAGGAGTACCTGGCATGATTCTTGTGTTACAGAGGATGGTACAGGAATACCTGGCATAATTCTTGTGTTACAGAGGATGGTATAGGAATACCTGGCATGATTCTTGTGTTACAGAGGATGGTATAGGAATACCTGGCATAATTCTTGTGTTACAGAGGATGGTAGAGGAGTACCTGGCATGATTCTTGTGTTACAGAGGATGGTAGAGGAGTACCTGGCATGATTCTTGTGTTACAGAGGATGGTAGAGGAGTACCTGGCATGATTCTTGTGTTACAGAGTATGGTACAGGAGTACCTGGCATGATTCTTGTGTTACAGAGGATGGTGGAGGAGTACCTGGCATGATTCTTGTGTTACAGAGGATGGTAGAGGAGTACCTGGTATGATTCTTGTGTTACAGAGTATGGTACAGGAGTACCTGGCATGATTCTTGTGTTACAGAGTATGGTACAGGAGTACCTGGCATGATTCTTGTGCTACAGAGGATGGTAGAGGAGTACCTGGTATGATTTTTGTGTTGCAGAGGATGGTACAGGAGTGCCTGGTATGATTCTTGCGTTGCAGAGGATGGTAGAGGGGTACCTGGCATGATTATTGTGTTACAGAGTATGGTAGAGGGGTACCTGGCATGATTCTTGTGTTATAGAGTATGGTAGAGGAGTACCTGGCATGATTCTTGTGTTACAGAGGATGGTAGAGGAGTACCCCTCATGATTCTTGTCTTACAGAGCATGGTGGCGGAGTACCTGGCCTGGAGAGACCTCAACGTGATCATCCTGGACTGGTTGTCAGGGTCAGGTCCACCATACACGCAAACAGTGGCCAACATACGTCTTATCGGCGCAGTGCTGGGACGCTTCATACTGGATCTTAGAGTGAGTATGATGCGAGGCGAGGAAGACGATCAGAGCTGTCGTGAGATGGGAAGGAAGAAGGATGAGGAAAGATAGAAATACTGGAAAAGGATGGGAAGGAGGGGAAGAGGAGGAAACAAGGCAAGTGGCCCAACCACTTTAGGACATGTGGTACAGAAGTACTGGTGGCGTATTTTAAACCAGTCTTAGATCGTGATAGCTCTCTTCTTCAACACTAGCAGTGTGCTGCTGTACTATTCTGCATGATAGTTACATTGTGGGAACACCAGCAGTGTGCTCGTACCTTAGTTTATGTGATAGTTACATTGTGGGAACACTAGCAGTGTGCTCGTACCATAGTTTATGTGATAGTTACATTGTGGGAACACCAGCAGTGTGCTCGTACCTTAGTTTATGTGATAGTTACATTGTGGGAACACCAGCAGTGTGCTCGTACCTTAGTTTATGTGATAGTTACATTGTGGGAACACTAGCAGTGTGCTCGTACCATAGTTTATGTGATAGTTACATTGTGGAAACACTAGCAGTGTGCTCGTACCATAGTTTATGTGATAGTTACATTGTGGGAACACCAGCAGTGTGCTCGTACCTTAGTTTATGTGATAGTTACATTGTGGGAACACTAGCAGTGTGCTCGTACCATAGTTTATGTGATAGTTACATTGTGGGAACACCAGCAGTGTGCTCGTACCTTAGTTTATGTGATAGTTACATTGTGGGGACACTAGCAGTGTGCTCGTACCTTAGTTTATGTGATAGTTACATTGTGGGAACACCAGCAGTGTGCTCGTACCTTAGTTTATGTGATAGTTACATTGTGGGAACACTAGCAGTGTGCTCGTACCATAGTTTATGTGATAGTTACATTGTGGGAACACTAGCAGTGTGCTCGTACCTTAGTTTATGTGATAGTTACATTGTGGGAACACTAGCAGTGTGCTCGTACCATAGTTTATGTGATAGTTACATTGTGGGAACACTAGCAGTGTGCTCGTACCTTAGTTTATGTGATAGTTACATTGTGGGAACACTATCAGTGTGCTCGTACCTTAGTTTATGTGATAGTTACATTGTGGGAACACTATCAGTGTGCTCGTACCTTAGTTTATGTGATAGTTACATTGTGGGAGCACTATCAGTGTGCTCGTACCTTAGTTATGTGATAGTTACATTGTGGGAACACTAGCAGTGTGTTCGTACCTTAGTTTATGTGATAGTTACATTGTGGGAACACTAGCAGTGTGCTCATACCTTAGTTTATGTGATAGTTACATTGTGGGAACACTAGCAGTGTGCTCGTACCTTAGTTTATGTGATAGTTACATTGTGGGAACACTAGCAGTGTGCTCGTACCTTACTTTATGTGATAGTTACATTGTGGGAACACCAGCAGTGTGCTCGTACCTTAGTTTATGTGATAGTTACATTGTGGGAACACTAGCAGTGTGCTCGTACCTTAGTTTATGTGATAGTTACATTGTGGGAACACCAGCAGTGTGCTCGTACCTTAGTTTATGTGATAGTTATATTGTGGGAACACTAGCAGTGTGCTCGTACCTTAGTTATGTGATAGTTACATTGTGGGAACACCAGCAGTGTGCTCGTACCTTAGTTTATGTGATAGTTACATTGTGGGAACACTATCAGTGTGCTCGTACCTTAGTTTATGTGATAGTTACATTGTGGGAACACTAGCAGTGTGCTCGTACCTTAGTTATATGATAGTTACATTGTGGGAACACTATCAGTGTGCTCGTACCTTAGTTTATGTGATAGTTACATTGTGGGGACACTAGCAGTGTGCTCGTACCTTAGTTTATGTGATAGTTACATTGTGGGAACACTAGCAGTGTGCTCGTACCTTAGTTTATGTGATAGTTACATTGTGGGAACACTATCAGTGTGCTCGTACCTTAGTTTATGTGATAGTTACATTGTGGGAGCACTATCAGTGTGCTCGTACCTTAGTTATGTGATAGTTACATTGTGGGAACACCAGCAGTGTGCTCGTACCTTAGTTATATGATAGTTACATTGTGGGAACACTAGCAGTGTGCTCGTACCTTAGTTTATGTGATAGTTACATTGTGGGAACACTATCAGTGTGCTCGTACCTTAGTTTATGTGATAGTTACATTGTGGGAACACTAGCAGTGTGCTCGTACCTTAGTTTATGTGATAGTTACATTGTGGGAACACTAGCAGTGTGCTCGTACCTTAGTTTATGTGATAGTTACATTGTGGGAACACTAGCAGTGTGCTCGTACCTTAGTTTATGTGATAGTTACATTGTGGGAACACTAGCAGTGTGCTCGTACCTTAGTTTATGTGATAGTTACATTGTGGGGAAGAATAGCTAGTCATATTTCCCTGTCATATTCCATCACAGAGGATGGGTTACATACACGAGGAGGTAAACTTTGTCAGCCTGAGCTGGGAGACTTCAGTAAGGCGATGATCATATTAAGTATTGCGCCTTGAGTGTTAGTAGAAGATAGTGGTGGTGGTGGTGGTGGTGGTAGTAGTGATGGTGGTGGTGGTGGTGATGGTGGTGGTACCAGGGTATGAGACTCGATACACTGGGTATCATAAAAATGCAGCATCACTCAAGCTAACTCGATGATAAATGCGTTTAATAGTATTACTGCTACTACTACTACTACTACTACTACTAATAATAATAATAATAATAATCTTTATTTTTCCAAGTACATGTACAAGGTATACAGAAAGCCGCTTGTTATGCAGAGCATTTCGGGCGACCCACACCAGTCAACTAACACCCAGGAACCTATTTTACTGCTAGATGTACATGGACATCAGGTATCTTAAGGAAGCACGTCCTAAATTTGGTGGATTCTTTATCAATTTTTAATGTTTCGGTCAAATGATTGAGCCTTGCTAAAAGCCAGTGATGGAGGCTGTAAGTTTACCGTCACACGTATTTGTAAAAGCCTCGTAATGCCCGAAGCGCTTAAGTCTGGCGAAGGTAATCGCCAGGCTGAGAAGAGCACTCTTCGCTATGTCAACCAGCTGAGTGGTCAGGGACACGGGGAGTCTTGAGTGCCTCTCCCTGGCGTTACGTTTATCCTCGCCACACGGGCGTATCCTCGCCACAGCTGCGTACCTTCACCACACTCAACTCACCCACAAGCACCCTGTTTATGGTGGCACTCTCAAGCGCTGAGAATTCTGGCTAAACGAGACGACCCTTAATAGCTAATGACATAGTCTGTGTGGATCGTAAACTCCATCCTCGTATGTCTGTTGTCTTGTTCAGCCTCTGGAGGTGGAGGACTGTATGTCTGTTGTATTTTTCAGCCTCTGGAGGTGGAGGACTGTATGTCTGTTGTCTTTTTCAGCCTCTGGAGGTGGAGGACTGTATGTTTGTTCGTCTTGTATCACCACAGGACCAGCTTGGCGTGCCTCCCGGACACATACACGTGGTGGGACACAGTCTGGGCGCCCAGCTGGCCGGATACACAGGCCAGTATCTCAAGGAGAGAGGAGCCACGCTCGGCCGCATCACAGGTAGTGGACCAGGAGCACGGATACAGGACCAGGAGCACAGGTAGTGGACTAGGAGCACAGATACTGGACCAGTAACACAGCTAGTGGACTATTAACACAGCTACTGGACCAGTAACATAGCTAGTGGACCAGTAACACAGATACTGGACCAGTAACACAGCTAGTGGACTATTAACACAACTACTGGACCAGTAACATAGCTAGTGGACCAGTAACACAGCTAGTGGACCAGTAACACAGCTACTAGACCAGTAACATAGATACTGGACCAGTAACACAGCTGGTGGACTACTAACACAGCTACTGGACCAGTAACATAGCTAGTGGACCAGTAACACAGCTAGTGGACCAGTAACACAGCTACTAGACCAGTAACATATCTACTGGACCAGTAACACAGCTACTGGACCAGTAACACAGCTAGTGGACTAGTAACAAAGCTACTGGACCAGTAACACAGCTACTGGACCAGTAACACGGCTACTGGACCAGCAACATAGCTACTGGACCAGTAACACAACTAGTGGACCAGGAACACAGGTCAGACTAGTCACTTGACATGACATCACATATCCCTAGTCACTGATCCAATACAGACAGCTTCTTGACCTAACACACACTTTAACATGAGAACATAAGAAGGAACACTGCAGGAGGCCTACTGGCCTATGGTTTAATAAACCCTGAGGGCATGAAATAACATGCTATACTAAACCAAAAAAAAAGAACAAAAAACTATAAATATTGCCCGGAAAAAAAGTTTATTTTAAACCAGGTATGAAGGCACAACTCAACGGGGTTTAATATTAAAACCACTGGGTTTTTTAAGATAAAACGCCCGTCGGTGAATTAATATATTTTTCAAATTTATTCGATATTTGAATGACCCCAAAAAATCATTGGAAGTTTGAATATTTACCAAAATATCTCCCTGATGACGGTCTTGTTTGTGACCCTGAGATGACCTCTGGCCCTGAGATGACCTGTGACTCTGAGATGACCTGTGACCCTGAGATGACCTGTGGCCCTGAGATGACCTGTGACCCTGAGATGACCTGTGGCCCTGAGATGACCTGTGGCCCTGAGATGACCTGTGACCCTGAGATGACCTGTGACCCTGAGATGACCTGTGACCCTGAGATGACCTGTGACCCTGAGATGACCTGTGACCCTGAGATGACCTGTGGCCCTGAGATGACCTGTGACCCTGAGATGACCTGTGACCCTGAGATGACCTGTGACCCTGAGATGACCTGTGACCCTGAGATGACCTGTGGCCCTGAGATGACCTGTGGCCCTGAGATGACCTGTGACCCTGAGATGACCTGTGACCCTGAGATGACCTGTGACCCTGAGATGACCTGTGGCCCTGAGATGACCTGTGGCCCTGAGATGACCTGTGGCCCTGAGATGACCTGTGACCCTGAGATGACCTGTGGCCCTGAGATGACCTGTTGCCCTGAGATGACCTGTGGCCCTGAGTTGACCTGTGACCCTGAGATGACCTGTGACCCTGAGATAACCTGTGACCCTGAGATGACCTGTGACCCTGAGATAACCTGTGACCCTGAGATAACCTGTGACCCTGAGATAACCTGTGACCCTGAGTTGACCTGTGACCCTGAGATGACCTGTGACCCTGAGATGACCTGTGACCCTGAGATGACCTGTGACCCTGAGATGACCTGTGACCCTGAGATGACTTGTGACCCTGAGATGACCTGTGACTGAGATGACCTGTGGTCCTGAGATGACCTGTGACCCTGAGATGACCTGTGGCCCTGAGTTGACCTGTGACCCTGAGATGACCTGTGACCCTGAGATAACCTGTGACCCTGAGATGACCTGTGACCCTGAGATGACCTGTGGCCCTGAGATGACCTGTGACCCTGAGATGACCTGTGACCCTGAGATGACTTGTGACCCTGAGATGACCTGTGACTCTGAGATGACCTGTGGTCCTGAGATGACCTGTGACCCTGAGATGACCTGTGGCCCTGAGTTGACCTGTGACCCTGAGATGACCTGTGACCCTGAGATAACCTGTGACCCTGAGATGACCTGTGACCCTGAGATGACCTGTGACCCTGAGATGACCTGTGGCCCTGAGATGACCTGTGGTCCTGAGATGACCTGTGACCCTGAGATGACCTGTGACCCTGAGATGACCTGTGACCCTGAGATGACCTGTGACCCTGAGATGACCTGTGGCCCTGAGATGACCTGTGGCCCTGAGATGACCTGTGACCCTGAGATGACCTGTGACCCTGAGATGACCTGTGACCCTGAGATGACCTGTGACCCTGAGATGACCTGTGACCCTGAGATAACCTGTGACCCTGAGATGACCTGTGACCCTGAGATGACCTGTGACCCTGAGATGACCTGTGACCCTGAGATGACCTGTGGCCCTGAGATGACCTGTGACCCTGAGATGACCTGTGACCCTGAGATGACCTGTGACCCTGAGATGACCTGTGACCCTGAGATGACCTGTGACCCTGAGATGACCTGTGACCCTGAGATGACCTGTGACCCTGAGATGACCTGTGACCCTGAGATGACCTGTGGCCCTGAGATGACCTGTGACCCTGAGATGACCTGTGACCCTGAGATGACCTGTGACCCTGAGATGACCTGTGGCCCTGAAATGACCTGTGACCCTGAGATGACCTGTGACCCTGAGATGACCTGTGACCCTGAGATGACCTGTGACCCTGAGATAACCTGTGACCCTGAGATGACCTGTGACCCTGAGATGACCTGTGACCCTGAGATGACCTGTGACCCTGAGATGACCTGTGGCCCTGAGATGACCTGTGACCCTGAGATGACCTGTGACCCTGAGATGACCTGTGACCCTGAGATGACCTGTGGCCCTGAGATGACCTGTGACCCTGAGATGACCTGTGACCCTGAGATGACCTGTGACCCTGAGATGACCTGTGACCCTGAGATGACCTGTGACCCTGAGATGACCTGTGGCCCTGAGATGACCTGTGACCCTGAGATGACCTGTGACCCTGAGATGACCTGTGACCCTGAGATGACCTGTGGCCCTGAGATGACCTGTGACCCTGAGATGACCTGTGACCGTGAGATGACCTGTGACCCTGAGATAACATGTGACCCTGAGATGACCTGTGACCCTGAGATGACCTGTGACCCTGAGATGACCTGTGACCCTGAGATGACCTGTGACCCTGAGATGACCTGTGGCCCTGAGATGACCTGTGACCCTGAGATGACCTGTGACCCTGAGATGACCTGTGACCCTGAGATGACCTGTGGCCCTGAGATGACCTGTGACCCTGAGATGACCTGTGACCCTGAGATGACCTGTGACCCTGAGATGACCTGTGACCCTGAGATAACCTGTGACCCTGAGATGACCTGTGACCCTGAGATGACCTGTGACCCTGAGATGACCTGTGACCCTGAGATGACCTGTGGCCCTGAGATGACCTGTGACCCTGAGATGACCTGTGACCCTGAGATGACCTGTGACCCTGAGATGACCTGTGG
This sequence comes from Cherax quadricarinatus, assembly GCF_038502225.1. Taxonomy (NCBI): domain Eukaryota; kingdom Metazoa; phylum Arthropoda; class Malacostraca; order Decapoda; family Parastacidae; genus Cherax; species Cherax quadricarinatus. The sequence goes on from NC_091357.1 coordinate 17,985,409, forward strand.
CCCTGAGATGACCTGTGACCCTGAGATGACCTGTGACCCTGAGATGACCTGTGACCCTGAGATGACCTGTGACCCTGAGATGACCTGTGACCCTGAGATGACCTGTGGCCCTGAGATGACCTGTGACCCTGAGATGACCTGTGACCCTGAGATGACCTGTGACCCTGAGATGACCTGTGGCCCTGAGATGACCTGTGACCCTGAGATGACCTGTGACCCTGAGATGACCTGTGACCCTGAGATAACATGTGACCCTGAGATGACCTGTGACCCTGAGATGACCTGTGACCCTGAGATGACCTGTGACCCTGAGATAACATGTGACCCTGAGATGACCTGTGACCCTGAGATGACCTGTGACCCTGAGATGACCTGTGGCCCTGAGATGACCTGTGACCCTGAGATGACCTGTGACCCTGAGATGACCTGTGACCCTGAGATGACCTGTGACCCTGAGATGACCTGTGGCCCTGAGATGACCTGTGACCCTGAGATGACCTGTGACCCTGAGATGACCTGTGACCCTGAGATAACATGTGACCCTGAGATGACCTGTGACCCTGAGATGACCTGTGACCCTGAGATGACCTGTGACCCTGAGATGACCTGACGTATTGAACCAGGATAGATGGTTCAGAGAACCGACAAGCTGATAAATTAGATACTTACACAACACAAGGATATTTGTACTGTAACAACGTTTCTCCTGACAGTGTCTTCATCAGTCCTATACGAAGAATGGTGGAAGTCAGGATTTGGGGTAATCCTGGAGTCGATGTAATCGGTTCATCAGTCTTGAAAAGATCTTGAGAAGACTGAGGGACTGATTATACCGACTCCAGGATGAGGGACTGATTATACCGACTCCAGGATGAGGGACTGATTATACAGACTCCAGGATGAGGGACTGATTATACCGACTCCAGGATGAGGGACTGATTATACAGACTCCAGGATGAGGGACTGATTATACCGACTCCAGGATGAGGGACTGATTATACCGACTCCAGGATGAGGGACTGATTATACCGACTCTAGGATGAGGGACTGATTATACCGACTCTAGGATGAGGGACTGATTATACAGACTCCAGGATGAGGGACTGATTATACCGACTCCAGGATGAGGGACTGATTATACCGACTCTAGGATGAGGGACTGATTATACAGACTCCAGGATGAGGGACTGATTATACCGACTCCAGGATGAGGGACTGATTATACCGACTCTAGGATGAGGGACTGATTATACAGACTCCAGGATGAGGGACTGATTATACCGACTCCAGGATGAGGGACTGATTATACCGACTCCAGGATGAGGGACTGATTATACCGACTCCAGGATGAGGGACTGATTATACCGACTCCAGGATGAGGGCCTGATTATACCGACTCCAGGATGAGGGACTGATTATACAGACTCCAGGATGAGGGACTGATTATACCGACTCCTGGATGAGGGACTGATTATACCGACTCCTGGATGAGGGACTGATTATACCGACTCCAGGATGAGGGACTGATTATACCGACTCCAGGATGAGGGACTGATTATACCGACTCCAGGATGAGGGACTGATTATACAGACTCCAGGATGAGGGACTGATTATACCGACTCCAGGATGAGGGACTGATTATACTGACTCCAGGATGAGGGACTGATTATACCGACTCCAGGATGAGGGACTGATTATACCGACTCCAGGATGAGGGACTGATTACCCCAAAGTCCCGATTTTCACCATTCTTTGTATAGGACTGATGAAGACACTGTGTGGCGATTTGTCTGTTACCGAAGACCCAGAATGCCTCTACCTATCCCTATCCTACAGGCCACCTATCCCTATCCTAGCCAATCTATCCCTAGCCTAGTCAGCCAATCCCTATCCTAGAGGCAACCTATTCTCTTCCTTCACCCTGACCTGACTCTTGACCTGACGTGACCTGGCGTGCAGGTCTGGACCCGGCTGAGCCGTACTTCGAAGGCACGGACCCACTGGTCCGGCTGGACCCTACGGACGCTGACCTGGTGGATGTCATTCACACGGACGCTGGACCTATCCTCACTGGAGGTACGTGCATGGCTCTACACTCTTGGGGAGAAGGCTCTTCATCCAGGCAACTGGAGCTACCCTCCTCCTCCCTTGGATCAAACTTAACCACCTCTAATTCTGTCTTCTCTAGTGAAACAAAAATAATAAATAATATATATATATATATATATATATATATATATATATATATATATATATATATATATATATATATATATATATATATATATATATATATATATATATGTATATATATTGTCTTCGTTTAATTTATATATTTTTATTAAACAATGTTCATTCTTTTACTCCCACACACCTACAACTCCCTCCCACACACACCACTCCCACACACCTACAACTCCCTCCCACACACACCACTCCCACACACCTACAACTCCCTCCCACACACATCACTCCCACACACCTACAACTCCCTCCCACACACACCACCCCACACACCTACAACTCCCTCCCACACACACCACCCCACACACCTACAACTCCCTCCCACACACACCACTCCCACACAGCAGGTCTGGGGATACTTCAACCAGCTGGCCACCTAGATTTCTACCCCAACGGTGGAGTCAGTATGCCAGGCTGTGGCGTTCACCTGTTGGATGCCGTTGCCAGGGAGAACGGCAATATTCCCTACGGTATGACCACTCTTATATGTATAAGTTATTTTATTACTGATATGTATATACTGATAGTAAACTGGCAGCTGCAGTTTAATATAGACAATGCAAAGTTCTAAATGTTGGACAGGACAATAACCATGCCACATATAAACTAAATAATGTAGATCTTAATACTACTGATTGCGAAAAGGATTTAAGAGTTCTGGTTAGCAGTAATCTAAAACCATGACAACAGTGCATTAGTGTTCGCAACAAAGCTAACAGAATTCTTGGCTTCATATCTAGAAGTATAAATAATAGGAGTCCTCAGGTTGTTCTTCAACTCTATATATCCTTGGTTAGGCCTCATTTAGACTATGCTGCTCAGTTCTGGTCACCGTATTGCAGAATGGATATAAATGCTCTGGAAAATGTACAAAGGAGGATGACAAAGATGATCCCATGTATCAGAAATCTTCTCTATGAGGATAGACTGAGGCCCTGAATCTACACTCTCTCGAAAGGCGTAGAATTAGGGGGGATATGATTGAGTTGTATAAATGGAAAACAGGAATAAATAAACGGGATGTAAATAGCATGCTGAAAATTTCCAGCCAAGACAGGACTCGCAACAATGGTTTCAAGTTGGAAAAATTCAGATTCAGGAAGGATATAGAAAGCACTGGTTTGGTAATAGAGTTGTGGATGAGTGGAACAAACTCCCGAGTACCGTTATAGAGGCCAGAACGTTGTGTAGCTTTAAAAATAGGTTAGATAAATACATGAGTAGGTGTGGGTGGGTGTGAGTTGGACCTGACTAGCTTGTGCTACTAGGTCTGATGCCCTGCTCCTTCCTTAAGTGGAAGTGACCTGACTAGGTGGGTCACTGGGGTAATCTGAGGGGACATAGACCTGCTTCGCATGGGTCAGTAGGCCAGCTACAATTTTCCTTCTTTCTTATGTTCTTAAGTTGGTCCACAGACCTCAAGTACGTGTATTATGTATGGTCTTTATCTGATGACATTCCTGTCTGTCTGTCTGTCTGTCTGTCTGTCTGTCTGTCTGTCTGTCTGTCTCTCTCTCTCTCTCTCTCTCTCTCTCTCTCTCTCTCTCTCTGTTTCTCTGTCTCTCTGTTTCTCTGTCCCTCTCTCAGTCTGTCTGTCTGTCTCTCTCTTTCTCTCAGTCTGTCTCTGTTTGTCTGTCTGTCTGTCTTTCTCTGTCTGTCTGTCTCTCTCTCTCAGAACACACTGAGAGAGAGAGAGAGAGAGAGAGAGAGAGAGAGAGAGAGTCCTGGGGCGGTGGGATGAGGGAGGGGGGGGGGTGTCAGACATGCTATCCCACAATCCTCCTCAATGAGAATGGAATTCAATTCTTTCCCAAGCAAATCGCATTTAGGAGCTGCCAGCGGCGACTCTCAGCGCTGCAAAATAGCCGCCTTAATTCCTCATATGAATTCCCAGTTATTGTGTAGTGTTCAGTCCTACCTCGTGATCATATTACGGGGGAATTTGATCCTTGTTACAGTAGGATTGGTATTGATTCCCTTCCTACCTGGCATCAGATTGTCTCTGTTTAGTTGAATTAGCGACGGCTGCAAGACGAAGGGGGTTAAACTTTTGAACATTTTATCTAAGAGAAAGTATTCAGGCTTTTTAAAAGGGGATTCAGCGTTTTAAAAGAGGATTCAACCTTTTTAAAGAGGATTCAACCTTTTAAAAGAGGATCAAACCTTTTAAAAGAGGATTCAACCTTTTAGAAGAGGATTCAACCTTTTAAAAGGGGATCCAACCTTTTTAAAGAGGGTCCAACCTTTTAAAAGAGGATTCAACCTTTCAAAAGAGGATCCAACCTTTTAAAAGAGGATTCAACCTTTTAAAAGAGGATCCAACCTTTTAGAAAGGGATCCAACCTTTTAAATGAAGATCCAACCTTTTGAAAGAGGATACAACATTTTTAAAGAGGATCCAACTTTTTTATAATAATACAACCCTTTTTAAAGAGGATCTTAACCCCTTTTCAAGAGAATCCAACTCTATTTAAAGAGGATCCAACCCTTTTTTTAAAGAGGATTCACTTTTTTTTAAAGAGGATACAACTCTCCTTAAAGAGGACCAAACGACTTTCATCTAGGCTTTAATCTCCTTGTTTATGCCTGCCGGATCCCATGATCAAAACAATTTAATCCTCACCCAAAGAGAATCAGTGTCAGAAAATTGGCAAAGAAAATCTGAATAAGCGATTAAATACGGGTAACGCAGCCGGATGGATGGGATCCAATCATCCATCCTTAGCATCACTGCCGTCAGTCGTCTGCCTCCGCTTCTGATCCTATAATATATTCCTTTTACGCAATTTAATGAGCAGTACAAGATTTCCACTAGACTCTTGGGAGTTGGATCCCCTTTCTGAGCCTCTGAAGCCAGTTCACATAGATGGCTTATTGAATTCAATATGTATGTATATATATACATATATATATATATATATATATATATATATATATATATATATATATATATATATATATATATATATATATATATATATATATATATATATATATGAGAGAGAGAGAGAGAGAGAGAGAGAGAGATTATGTATGTGTGCTTGTACCCAAAACATTGCTCTCTCTTTATCTGTCTGCTTGTCTCTCTCTTTCTACCTACCTACCAACCACACACCACCAACACCACCAACACCACCAAGCCACCAACACCACCAAGCCACCAACACCACCAAGCCACCAACACCACCAAGCCACCAACACCACCAAGCCACCAACACCACCAAGCCACCAACACCACCAAGCCACCAACACCACCACACCACCAAGCCACCAACACCACCAAGCCACCAACACCACCAAGCCACCAACACCACCAAGCCACCAACACCACCAAGCCACCAACACCACCACACCACCAAGCCACCAACACCACCAAGCCACCAACACCACCAAGTCACCAACACCACCAAGCCACCAACACCACCAAGCCACTAACACAACCAAGCCACCAACACCACCAAACACCACCAAGCCACCAACACCACCAAGCCACCAACACCAACAAGCCACCAAGCCACACACACCAAGCCACCAACACCACCAAGCCACCAACACCATACCAGCACCACCAGGTACCAGCCAGCCATAGCAGGCACCGCAGGTACCAGCACCACCAGGCCACCAGCACCGCCAGGTACCTGCACCTGCAGGCCACCACCAACACCTTGCCAAACCACCAGCACCGCAGGCCACTAACACCGCAGGCCACCAGCACCGCCAGGAGCCAGCAGCCGCAGGCCACTAGCCCCGCAGGCCACCAGCACCGCCAGGCCACCAGCACCACCAGGGCGCAGCTTACCGCAGGCCACCAGCACCGCAGGCCACCAAGCACCGCCCAGGCCACTAAGCCGCCAAGGTACCAACGCCACCAGGCCACCAGGCACCAGGCACCACCCAGCCAGGCACCTACCGAGGCCACCAGCACCGGCCAGCCACCAGCGCCAGGTACCAGCCAAGCCCATGCCCGGACCCAGCAGCGCAGGTACCAACGCACCAGCGGCCATGCCACGCCAGCCAGGCCGCCAGCACCACCAGGCCACCAACGCCGCCGCAGGCCACCAGCACCGCCAGGCCACCAGCGCCGCCAGGCCACCAGCACCGCCCAGGCCACCAAGCACCAGTACCACCGCCACCGCCACCGCCGCACCACCGCCACCGCCAGGGCACCGGCGCCAGGCCAGCCACCGCGAGGCCACCAGCACCGCAGGCCACTAACGCCGCAGGCCACTCGCCACCAGCCAGGCCAGCACACCGACACCGCCCGAGCCAGGCCACCACCCGCCCCTGAGCACCAGCACCTGCACCGCAGCCACCAGGCCACCAGCACCGCCAGCCACCAGCACCGCAGGCCACTGCCAACAAGCCGCCAGGCCACCAGCGCCGCAGGCCCGCCAGCGCCGCCAGGCCAGCAACCGCCAGGCCACCAGCACCGCAGGCCACCAACGCCGCAGGCCACCAAGCACCACCAGGCCACTAACGCCACCAGGCCGCCAAGGCGTCGCCCAGGCCACCAGCACCGTTACCAGGCCGCCACGCCAGGCCAGGCCGTCACCGCAGCCACCAGCCGCCACTGAGCAGGCCACCAACCGCACCGCACCGCCGGACCACGCACCAGGCCGCAGGCCGCCAGACCACCAGCCGCCACCAGTGCCGCAGGCCACTAACACCGCCAGATGCCAACGCCACCAGGTACCAGCTTACCCGCACCGCGCCGTCAGCCTACCAACGCCACCGAGTACCAGCACCGCCAGGCCACCAAGGCACCGCCAGCCGCCTGCCAACACCAGCACCGCCAGCCACCGCCGGAGTACCAGCGCCACCGATACCAAGCACCGCAGGCCACCAGCACCGCCGGAGGCCGCTAACGTTGACCACCGACCGCCAGGCCACTGTTGCCAGGCCACCAGCACCGCAGGTACCGAACGGCCGCAGGCCAGGCTGCACCGCCAGGCCGCCAACCAAGGCCTACCAAGCGCCGCAGGCCACCAGCACCGCCAGGCCGCCAAGCGCCGCGGGCCACTAACAAGCCGCCAGGCCACCTGCACCCGCCAGGTACCAACGCCACTAACCAAGCCACCAGCACCGCCAGGCGCCAGCACCAGCAGCCGCAAGGCCACCAGCGAGCCACCACGCCGCCACCGGTACCAGCACCGCAGGCCACCACGCCGCAGGCCGCCAGAACACCGCAGGCCACTAACCCCACCAAGGCCACTAACCCCACCAGCCACCAGCGCCACCAAACCGCCAGCTGCCAGGAGCCCAGCACCGCAGGCCGCCAGCACTGCAGGTACCAGCACCGCAGACCAACCAAGCACCGCACCGCCAGCGCCGCCAGGCCGGGTCCAGCACCGCAGGCCACCAGCCGCAGACCGCCAGCAGCCAGGCCACCAGCGCCACCGCACCAGCCAGCACCAGGCCACCAGCACCGCAGGTACCAGCACCGCCAGGCCAGGCCATGCACCGCCAGGCCACTAACGCCGCAGGCCACTAACGCCACCAGGCCAGCAACACCGCAGGCCACAAAGGCGCCGCAGGCCACCATCACCGCAGGCCACCAGCCACCGCCAGGCCACCAAGCACCGCCAGGTGACCAGCACCCGCACCGCCAGCACCGCCAGGCCACCAGCACCGCAGGCCACCAGCACCGCAGGCCACTGGAATTGCCAACCAGGTACCAACGCCGCCAGGCCACCAGCGCCGCAGGCCACCAGCACCGCAGACCACCAGGCACCGCAGGCCACCAAGGCACCGCAGGCCACCAAGCACCGCCAGGCCACTAACGGCACCGCCAGGCCACCAGCACCGCGACACCAGCACCGCGGTACGGCCTGCCGCACGCCGCAGCGCAGCCAGCCACCGGAGCCACCTTTTGCCGACACCGCCACCAGCACCGCAGGCCACCAGCACCGCACGGCACTGCCACAGGCCACTGGCATCCGCAGGCCACCGAATGCCGGCCACCAATGCCGCCAGGCCGACCAACCGCGTACCCGGCCACCTGAAGGCACCAGCCACCAGCACCACCAGCCACCAGCACCGCACCTTAGGCACCAGCAGGCCGCCAGCCGCCAGCACCGCCAGACCCAGGCCACAGGCACCACGCCAGGCCAGCTAACAACGCAGGCCACCAAGCGCCACCAGGCCACCAGGCACCACGGGCGCAAGAGCCAGGCCGCTGGCACTGCCAGGCCACCAAGCGCCGCCAGGCCACCAGCGCCGCCAGGTACCGCTGACGCCAGGCCACCAAGCACCGCCAGGCACCAGCAGCACCGCCAGGCCACCCAGGCACCGCAGGCCACCAAGCACCTGCCCAGGCCACTAACGCCAGCCAGGCCACTAACCGCCGCCAGGCCACCAACACGCAGGCCACCAGCGCCGCCAGGCCACCAGCGCCGCGAGGCCACCAAGCAGGCCGCCAGGCCACGCCGCCACCGCCAGCACCACCCAGGCCACCAGCGCCAGCCAGGCCATGCCAGCACCGCAGGCCACCACGCCGCACCTTGCACTAACCCGCAGGCCACTGGCCACCAGGCCACACCCAGCCACCAGCCAAGTACCAACGCAGGCCGCCACCAGCACCGCAGGCCACCAGCGCCGCAGGCCACCAGCACCGCCAGGCCTACCAGCGCCGCCACCACCGCCAGGTATCAGCACCACCAGCCACCAGCACCGCCAAAGGTACCAGCACCACCGATACCACTGCCACACCACCAGCACCGCCAGGCCGCCAGCACCGCCAGGTACCAGCACCGCGCCACCAGCGCCGCAGGCCACTAACGCCGCCAGGCCACTAACACCACCAGGCCAGCAGCACCGCAGGCCACAAACACCGCAAATACCATCACCGCAGGCCACCAGCACCACCAGCGCCAGGCCAACCAACCGCCAAGCCAGCAACGCCAGCCACCACCACCAGCACCACCGACCACCAGCACCAACAGGCCACCAGCACCGCAAGTACTGAACGCCGCCAGGCCACCAGCACCGCAGGCCACCAAGCACCGCAGGCCGCTAACCGCAGACCGCCAGCACCGCAGGCCGACCAGCACCGCAGGCCAGCCACCAACACCACCAAGCCACCAACACCACCACACCACCAACACCACCAAGCCACCAACACCACCAAGCCACCAACACCACCAAGCCACCAACACCACCAAGCCACCAACACCACCAAGCCACCAACACCACCAAGCCACCAACACCACCAAGCCACCAACACCACCAAGCCACCAACACCACCAAGCCAGCACTAAGCCAGTGTTCCTCCACAGGAGTCCGACGCTACATAGGCTGCAACCACATCCGCTCGTACGAGTACTTCACAGAGTCCATCAATAGCGTGTGTCCCTTCATGGGCCTGGAGTGTGGGTCGTGGGAGGCGTACTGGCAGGGCGTGTGCTGGCAGTGTGGGCGTGGGCTGGAGAGGTGCGCCACCATGGGCGCTCATGCTGATGTCTACAACAAGACTGAGAGGACACCCAGGAAGTTGTACTTGATCACGGACGACCAGAGTCCGTTTTGTAGTGAGTGAGAGTGTGCGAGAGAGAGAGGGAGAGAGAGAGAGAGAGAGAGAGAGAGAGAGAGAGAGAGAGAGAGAGAGAGAGAGAGAGAGAGAGAGAGAGAGAGAGAGAGAGAGAGAGAGAGAGAGAGAGAAAGAGACAGAATGCTAAGCTCTATTTAGCATTATGCAATTTAACACACACACACACACACACACACACACACACACACACACACACACACACACACACACACACACACACACACACACACACACACACACACACACACACTCACACACAGGAGACAGACATGAAGCATTAAACTACAGACCAGTGTCACTGACATGTATAGTATACAAAATCATGGAGAAGATTATCAGGAGAAGAATGGTGGAACACCTAGAAAGGAATGTTCCCATCAACAGCAGCCAACATGGTTTCAGGGACGGGAAATCCTGTGTCACAAACCTACTGGAGTTCTATGACATGGTGACAGCAGTAAGACAAGAGAGAGAGGGGTGGGTGGATTGCATATTCTTGGACTGCAAGAAGGCGTTTGACACAGTTCCACACAAGAGATTGGTGCAAAAACTGGAGGACCAAGCAGGGATAACAGGGAATACTTGTCAGGAAGACAGCAGCGAGTCATGGTACGTGGCGAGGTGTCAGAGTGGGCACCTGTGACCAGCGGGGTCCCACAGGGGTCAGTCCTAGGACCAGTGCCGTTTCTGGTATTTGTGAACGACATGACGGAAGGAATAGACTCTGAGGTGTCCCTGTTTGCAGATGACGTGAAGTTGATGAGAAGAATTCACTCGATCGAAGACCAGGCAGAACTACAAAGGGATCTGGACAGGCTGCAGACCTGGTCCAGCAATTGGCTCCTGGAGTTCAATCCCACCAAGTGCAAAGTCATGAAGATTGGGGAAGGGCAAAGAAGACCGCAGACGGAGTACAGTGTAGGGGGCCAGAGACTACAGACCTCACTCAAGGAAAAAGATCTTGGGGTGAGTATAACACCAGACACATCTCCTGAAGCGCACATCAATCAAATAACTGCTGCAGCATATGGGCGCCTAGCAAACCTCAGAACAGCATTCCGACATCTTAATAAGGAATCGTTCAGGACCCTGTACACCGTGTACGTTAGGCCCATATTGGAGTATGCGGCACCAGTTTGGAACCCACACCTAGCCAAGCACGTAAAGAAACTAGAGAAAGTGCAAAGGTTTGCAACAAGACTAGTCCCAGAGCTAAGAGGCATGTCCTACGAGGAGAGGTTAAGGGAAATCAACCTGACGACACTGGAGGACAGGAGAGATAGGGGGGACATGATAACGACATACAAAATACTGAGAGGAATTGACAAGGTGGACAAAGACAGGATGTTCCAGAGATTGGACACAGTAACAAGGGGACACAGTTGGAAGTTGAAGACACAGATGAATCACAGGGATGTTAGGAAGTATTTCTTCAGCCACAGAGTAGTCAGTAAGTGGAATAGTTTGGGAAGCTATGTAGTGGAGGCAGGATCCATACATAGCTTTAAGCAGAGGTATGATAAAGCTCACGGTTCAGAGAGAGCGACCTAGTAGCGATCAGTGAAGAGGCGGGGCCAGGAGCTCGGACTCGACCCCCGCAACCTCAACTAGGTAAGTACACACACACCACACACACTCACACACACACACACACACACACACACACACGAGGATCAAGTAAGTCTACAAGGGGATCTGGACAGGCTGCAAGCCTGGCCTGACAAAATAACCCTTAGAGTTTAACCCCAACAAGTGCAAAGCTATGAAGCCTGGGAAAGGAAAAATAAGACCACAGACGGAGTACAGTCTAGGAGGTCAGAGGTTGCAAAACTCACTCAAGGAAAAGGATCTTGGGGTGAATATAACGCTGAGCATATCTCCTGAGGCGCACATCAATCAGATAACTGCTGCAGCATACGGGCGCCTGGCAAACCTGAAAATAGCGTTCCGATACCTCAGTAAGGAATCGTTCAAGACTTTGTACACCATGTACAGCAGGCCCATACTGGAGTATGCAGCACCAGTTTGGAACCCGCACCTTGTCAGATACGTAAAGAAATTGAAGAAAGTGCAAAGGTTTACAAGAAGACTGGTCGCAGACCAGTCTTCTGGGGTTTGTCCAGCGAGGAGAGGTTAAGGGAACTCAACCTGATGACACTGATAGGAGGGATAGAGGGAACATGATAATGACATAAAATACTGAGATGAATTAGCAGGGTGGACAGAGACAGGATGTTCCAGAGATGGGACACAGCAACAAGGGGACACAGTTGGAAGTTGAAAATTCAGATGAGTCACAGGGATGTTAGGAAGTATTTCTTCAGTCATAGAGTTGCCAGGAAGTGGAATAGTCTGGAGAGTGATGTAGTGGAGGAAGGATCTATACATAGCTTTAAGAAGAGGTATGATAAAGCTCAGTGGACTTAGTAGCGACCAGTGAAGAGGCGGGGCCAGGAGCTATGACTCGACCCCTGCAACAACAATTATGTAAACATAACTAGGTGAGTACACACACACACACACACACACACACACACACACACACACACACACACACACACACACACACACACACACACACACACACACACACACACACACACACGGCCACTCAACATTTACATACATATAGCTGTTTTAAAGTTTATATATGCGTATGTGCATGTCCATGTACGTGTCGTTTATGTACGTTTACGAGAGTCTTTACGCACACATGTGCACGCAGATGTATGCTAGTGGTCTGTCGAAAAACACTTTTGCTCTAATTTCATCAGTGTACAATATATATATATATATATCTATATATATATATATATATATATATATATATATATATATATATATATATATATATATATTACGGTAGGTTAAATTAGGTTAGGTGTCTTTAAAGACATTAATTAGGGGAGGTGACCTGACCTGAGGTGACCTGACCTGTGGTGACTTGACTTGAGGTAACCTGTGGTGACCTGACCTTGCAGGGTACCACCACCGAGTGAGCGTGGTGATGTCCTTTACGCCAGAGGCTCGACTTCAAGGAGGTGACATCGGTGTCTTCTATATCACCTTGTATGGTCAGCAGGGAACCTCACCTCATCTCAAACTGAACCCTGAGTACGTGGTTGCAGGGGTCGAGTACCAGCTCCTGGCCCCGTCTCTTCACTGTGTGTGTATATATATATATATATATATATATATATATATATATATATATATATATATATATATATAATTTGACCCAGAATATTTCCTAATTTCTCTTGCTAACTACAACCACTATTAATACCACTACTACCACAGCTACAACCACTATTAATACCACTATTACCACAGCTACAACCACTATTAATACCACTACTACCACAGCTACAACCACTATTAATACCACTATTACCACAGCTACAACCACTATTAATACCACTACTACCACAGCTACAACCACTATTAATACCACTACTACCACAGCTACAACCACTATTAATACCACTACTACCACAGCTACAACCACTATTAATACCACTACTACCACAGCTACAACCCCTATTAATACCACTACTACCACAGCTACAACCCCTATTAATACCACTACTACCACAGCTACAACCACTATTAATACCACTACTACCACAGCTACAACCACTATTAATACCACTACTACCACAACTACAACCACTATTAATACCACTAGTACCACTGTTAATACCACTACTACCACAATTACAACCACTATTAATGCCACTACTACCACAACTACAACCACTATTAATGCCACTACTACCACAAGTACTACCACAACTACAACCACTATTAATGCCACTACTACCACAAGTACTACCACAACTACAACCACTATTAATGCCACTACTACCACAACTACAACCACTATTAATACCACTACTACCACAACTACAACCACTATTAATACCACTACCACCACCATCGCTGCTCCCACCAGAGAGGTCTTCTTCGAGCCTGGTAACGTGTACATGTACATGATTGGTACAGCTGACCTGGGACCCCTGCAATACGTGGTGTTGCAGTGGCACTACGTCACAGCCTACTACAATCCCCTCACCTGGCGCCTGCTCACCCAGCCTACCATCTACGTCAACCGCGTCCACATCGACTCCATCGAGATGCAGAAGAGGTAAGTCTTGACGTGGGGATCTTTATATCTACAAGTACATGATGCAACTTATACAGACCATAGCTGACATCAATGACATACTACTATATAGAAAGCCGCTTGTTATGCAGAGCATTTCTCGCAAGTTAGGTCAGTTTTGTAATAAAGTTGGTAGAATTACCGACAATATGTAAAGTAAAAGGACACAAGTGCAACTAATGTGACATTTATTGTGGCAATGTTTCGCTCTCCAGGAGCTTTATCAAGCTATTACTTGATAAATAATAGCTTAATAAAGCTCCTGGAGAGCGAAACGTTGCCACAATAAATGTCACATTAGTTGCACTTGTGTCCTTTTACTTTACATAGGTCAGTTTTGTCCCCAGGATGCGACCCACACCAGTCGCCTAACACCCAAGTACCTATTTTACTGCTAGGTAAACATGGACAGCAGGTGTCTTAAGGAAACACCTTCCAATGTTTCCAATTGTACCGGGGATCGACCCCCTGACTTAACTGTGTGAACTGAGTGCCCTGGTGGATTTCGATATGGCCTTTGTAGCTCAGTGGTGCAGCGTTCGGCTTACAATTCAAAGGACCTGGGTTGATATTCCGGGTTAGAGAGGGAAGGTATGGGCAAGCCTCCTTTCACCTGCTGCCCATGTTCACCTAACAGTAAGTAGGTACCCGGGTGTTGTGGGTCGCATCCTGGGTAAGGACAGAAGACAGCAACATGGCTGGACTTACTATTATTTACTGGGTCATACAGCGCAAGACGTGATGGAGGCTCGATCCTCCGTCTGCTGAGAGCCAGACATACGCGCTTCCTATATGTACTCACCTAGCTGTACAATAATCTTAAAAAGACCCCTGGCTGTACAATAATCTCAAAAAGACCCCTGGCTGTACAATAATCTTAAAAAGACCCCTGGCTGTACAATAATCTTAAAAAGACCCCTGGCTGTACAATAATCTTAAAAAGACCCCTGGCTGTACAATAATCTCAAAAAGACCCCTGGCTGTACAATAATCTTAAAAAGACCCCTGGCTGTACAATAATCTTAAAAAGACCCCTGGCTGTACAATAATCTTAAAAAGACCCCTGGCTGTACAATAATCTCAAAAAAGACCCCTGGCTGTACAATAATCTTAAAAAGACCCCTGGCTATACAATAATCTTAAAAAGACCCCTGGCAGTACAATAATCTCAAAAAGACCCCTGGCTGTACAATAATCTCAAAAAGACCCCTGGCAGTACAATAATCTCAAAAAGACCCCTGGCAGTACAATAATCTCAAAAAGACCCCTGGCTGTACAATAATCTCAAAAAGACCCCTGGCAGTACAATAATCTCAAAAAGACCCCTGGCAGTACAATAATCTCAAAAAGACCCCTGGCTGTACAATAATCTTAAAAAGACCCCTGGCAGTACAATAATCTCAAAAAGACCCCTGGCTGTACAATAATCTTAAAAAGACCCCTGGCTGTACAATAATCTTAAAAAGACCCCTGGCTGTACAATAATCTCAAGAAGACTCCTAGCTGTACAATAATTTTAAGAGTCTTCTTCCTCCTCATCTTCATGTTAGTGACCTCCGCTGCAACAACGTGAATTGCAAGATAATCTTGCAGCGATCGTGTGCAAGAATCTTCCTCAGTTTTTTTTTTCACAAACTCAGTCAGACACCATTCATTTCCCCAGAACGATTTCCGTTCACTGGAATTTATTTGTCTCACGTTCCAGAAACGTTCTGCTGAAACGTTCTGCTGAAACGTTCTGCTGAGTGCTATACGTTTCCCCGGACATTCCACACGTTAGTTTGGGTGATTTTTTTTTCACAAAAATTTCGAAAAGTGCCTTTTGTTGTGTAAATTTGTTGTCTCTCGCTTTCCAGTAACGAGCTCTGCCACACTGATATATCTAAACGGCTTTCCAGCAGCGAGAACTGGAATACTTCCTTCTAGCCTTCCCACAGACGGGTACTACAGCATGGAAACTCCTTTCCAAGTCTGCAACCACAAGTTGTGAGGTCTGAAAACTTGTCTTCCAGGAAGAAGTTGTGAGGTCTGAGAGCTTCCCTCCTCCTCATCCTCCTCCTTCCAGAAAGGAGACTTTCAAGTCTTTAAAATGCCTTACATCCATTTCAAACTCTTTGACTTGGCTATAGCCTTTTTTTTCTATATTCCAGCCGCAAGTTGTGTTGGTTGTTCGTATCCGTCTTATGTTCTGAAAAGAATTCTGTGTCCATCGACATTTTCCTTTTTCGTTTAGGAAGAAGTTTTGTTGGTTGATATGGGCTTTTTGCGTTCCAGACTTGAGGTGTGTGCGGTGGACATTTTTTTTTATTATTTTGAGGCGATTTCCAGAGCGTGGCTGTGTTGTAGTTAATTATAAATACTGTCTGAAGCTGCTGGTTGTGGCTTGTGGAATACAGCACCAACAGGTTGGTAAGATACAAGTGCAAGAGTTAGGTATCTTTATTACGAAACGCTTCGCCTACACAGCAGGTTTCTTCAGTCTTGTACAGAAGAGTTAGCAGAATCAGTAGAGATGGAAAGACGATGTACTCAGTCTTTACATATTTGAAAACGTAAAAGACGTTAGTCAGTTCCCCAGTCAGGTGGCTGTGGGACTGACCACATTAAACGTACGTCTTCAGGGTGATGGACTGATAAAACCGTCTTGACATCTCTACTGCTTCTGCTCACTCCTCTGTACTCGACTGAAGAAGTCTGCTGTGTAGGCGAAACGTATCTGAATAAAGATACTTAACAGCATTCAGGTGAGGTATCGCCCATGTCCTTGTGTGTTGTCTCACGCATCTGATTTTCTTTTTTTTTCAGCAATGTTTTAGATTCCAAAAAGAACAATGAACATTAGCTCTCTCCCTTCCTTCCTTCTTTCTTCCATTTTTTTTCAACTCTGCCAGCGTCTCTCCCATTTTCCAGTTTGGAATTTCCAGGTCTGCATATGCTCTTCCAGTCGGGTACTTAAGTCCTGCGCTGGAGGCAGATGTCAACCTTCTTATTTCCAAGAGGGTATTGTTTATGTCTTCACTAGTGCCACTCCCAGTTTTCTCTTGCTATCTGGATACGACCTTCCAGTCAAGTATTTATCTTCGGGGCAGAACAAAACCTCACTTACACCTTTTTCTTCTTAAAAAAAGGGCACTTTTTGTGATCTGCTTTTCCCCGGTCGTATACTTGTACCTGATGCCATAAATATCCTTTAATCATTCGAAAAAAGAATTGGTATTGTGGACACAGATTTGGTACTGAAAATGACCTTTCGTTTTTCTCCCGTAGTTTTGTATTCTGTCATCAGTCTTATATCTGTTTTCCAGACATTAGTTCTGCTCCCTCGAGAAGCTCTAGCAGTCAGATTTCCTACTGGAAAAAGATTGACTTTTATTCCGCACATTCTTTTGCGTTCTGTCAATACTTTTCTTGTTTTCCAGATATGAATTTTGCGGTCTGGACGCTGCCTTCCAGTCAGGTACTCAGAGAAAGCTGGAGTGGCAGGCTGTGTGTCCCCAGCAGGCTCCACCTCCCGGGGCCTCGCTCCTGGGCACCATCATCAACTTCGATGTTGAAGACACTATCTACAACAACATCGACGCGGTCAACAGCGGTCTCAATAGCCTGGGCAACGGCCAGTTCATCAATAATCTTGCCTCCTCCACCAATCAGGTGGCCAGGGAGCTTATGGAGAATGCCAGGAGGAGGATAACAGCAGGACGAACAAACAAGAAGAGAAGGACGGGAGTTGGAGTGAACAATAAAAAGAGAAGGAACGAGAGGAAGTGGAGGATCTGGGGATAGGAGACAGGTTAACGCAGAGAATAGGTGTTAGTAAGAGAGAGAGAGACAGACAGACAGAGAGTAAGGAGGGAAAGCTACAGAGAGCGGAGACAGACATAAAACTAACGCAAAAAAGAAAGTCAACGACAATAGTTGCGCTTTTATAGCTGTAGAAAGATGTCTCTCACTGCCATCTAGTGAGTGCACGCCACACTACAATATTCATAACACTGCCATCTAGTGAGTGTACACCACACTACAATATTCATAACACTGCCATCTAGTGAGTGTACACCAAACTGCAGTTGTCATCTTCGTTAATATAATCACGAACAAGCGACAGAAGATGCAAAACAACCACGGGAGGAGTTGAATGATAGCTCTAGACCTTTCGTGTTGCAATCAACACATCACTAGGAGCTTGCAATGTTGCATAGTAGAGGAGGAGATCCAAGCAAACACGATCACAGGAAGCATCTTTGCACCAGCAAAGATGCTTCTTGGTTGTTTTGCATCTATCTCCCTCTCTCTCTCTCTTTATATGTATATGTATATATATATATATATATATATATATATATATATATATATATATATATATACATATATATATATATATATATATATATATATATATATATATATATATATATATATATATATATATATATATATATATATATATATATATATATATATATATATATATATATATATATATATATATATATATTCTTTCTTCTTTCAACACACCGGCTGTATCCTACTGAGGCAGGATGGCCCAAAAGGAAAAACGAAAGTTTCTCCTTTTACATTTAGTAATATATATACAGGAGAAGAGGTTACTAGCCCCTTGCTCCCGGCATTTTAGTCGCCATTACAACACGCATGGCTTAGGGAGGAAGAATTCTGTTCCACTTCCCCATGGAGATAAGAAGAAATAAACAAGAACAAAAACTAGAAAAAATAGAAGGAAACCCAGAGGTGTGTGTATATATATGCTTGTACATGTATGTGTAGTGTGACCTAAGTGTAAGTAGAAGTAGCAAGACGTACCTGAAATCTTGCATGTTTATGAGACAGACAAAAAAGACACCAGCAATCCTACCATCATGTAAAACAATTACAGGCTTTCGTTTTACACTCACTTGGCAGGACGGTAGTACCTCCCTGGGCGGTTGCTGTCTACCAACCTACTACATAGGATATATATATATATATATATATATATATATCCTAGGTAGTAGGTTGGTAGACAGCAACCACCCAGGGAGGTACTACCGTCCTGCCAAGTGAATGTAAAACGAAAGCCTGTAATTGTTTTACATGATGGTAGGATTGCTGGTGTCCATTTTTCTGTCTCATAAATATGCAAGGTTTCAGGTATGTCTTGCTACTTCTACTTACACTTAGGTCACATTACACATACATGTACAAGCACATATATACACACCCCTCTGGGTTTTCTTCTATTTTCTTTCTAGTTCTTATTCTTGTTTATTTCCTCTTATCTCCATGGGGAAGTGGAACAGAATTCTTCCTCCGTAAGCCATGCGTGTTGTAAGAGGCAACTAAAATGCCGGGAGCAAGGGGCTAGTAACCTCTTCTCCTGTATATATTACTAAATGTAAAAGGAGAAACTTTCGTTTTTCCTTTTAGGCCACCCCGCCTCGGTGGGATACGGCCGGTGTGTTGAAAGAAAGAATATATATATATATATATATATATATATATATATATATATATATATATATATATATATATATATATATATATATATATATATATATATATATATATATATATATATATATATATATATATATAAGGCATTAATTAGGTGTATTAGTCAGAGTGTATCAAATAAAGTTAGCTATAACCTCGGTGTTTGTTATATCCAGCTATAACAAATTCGTTCAACTAACAAGACCACGGCTGCGATACAACTAATATTTAAAACATTTTCCAAGTGTCTCTTCCTCTTCCTCGGATCAAACCTGATTGCCTTCCATTCGCCCATGTGCTGTATAACTGCTCTCTCTCTCTCTCTCTCTCTCTCTCTCTCTCTCTCTCTCTCTCTCTCTCTCTCTCTCTCTCTCTCTCTCTCTCTCTCTCTCATATATTTCAAGAGAACAAATGAGTGCAAAAAGCTGAGGATATTTATGGAAATAAACGAATCATAAAGACAATGGTTTAGTGATTTATGGTTACCACCTTGATGGGTGAGTGGAGAGGGATGAGTGGGGTGAGAGGGATGAGTGGGGTGAGAGGGATGAGTGGGGTGAGAGAGATGAGTGGAGTGAGAGGGATGAGTGGGGTGTGAGGGATGAATAGGGTGAGAAAGATGAGTGGGGTGAGAGAAATGAGTGGGGTGAGAGGGATGAGTGGGGTGTGAGGGATGAGTGGGGTGTGAGGGATGAGTGGGGTGAGAGGGATGAGTGGGGTGTGAGGGACGAATGGGGTGAGAAGGATGAGTGGGGTGAGAAAAAGGAGTGGGGTGAGAGGGATGAGTGGGGTGAGAGGGATAAATGGGGTGAGAGAGATGAGTGGGGTGAGAGGGATGAATAAGGTGAGAAGGATGAGTGGGGTGAGAGAAATAAGTGGGGTGAGTGGGGTGAGAGGGATGAGTGGGGTGTGAGGGATGAGTGGGGTGAGAGGGATAAATGGGGTGAGAGAGATGAGTGGGATGAGAGGGATGAGTGGGGTGTGAGGGATGAGTGGGGTGAGAGGGATAAATGGGGTGAGAGAGATGAGTGGGATGAGAGGGATGAGTGGGGTGTGAGGGATGAGTGGAGTGAGAGGGATGAGTGGGGTGAGAGGGATGAGTGGGGTGAAAAGGATGAGTGGGGTGAGAGAAATGAGTGGGGTGAGAGGGATGAGTGGGGTGAGAGGGATGTGTGGAGTGAGAGGGAATCAGATGATTAATTAGGTTTCCTGTCAGTAATTAGGTGGGTCATTAAGGCCGCAATTCACCTCTAACATAACTCTGAGAATATTGTAATAATTAAATTAATTAGTAATACTCTCAGTGTATATACACTGAGGGATACACCTCAGTGTATATACAATGAGGGATACACCTCAATGTATATACACTGAGGGATACACCTCAGTGTATATACACTGAGGGATACACATCAATGTATATACACTGGAAATTGAATTTTCGTTAACCAATGAGAAGCGCAAATGGAATTTCCATGAGCCAATAAGGAGACAAGGTAAGAGAACCATCAGCCAATAGGAAGCGAGGAAGGTACTTCCATTGACCAATCATGACAGAGAAAGTAATACAATGTCATGTTATATATACATACATACATATATATATATATATATATATATATATATATATATATATATATATATATATATATATATATATATATATATATATATATATATATATATATATATATATATATTATATATATGATGTCACCGTGGTTGTTTAATATATTTATAGATGGGGTTGTAAGAGAAGTAAATGCGAGGGTCTTGGCAAGAGGCGTGGAGTTAAAAGATAAAGAATCACACACAAAGTGGGAGTTGTCACAGCTGCTCTTTGCTGATGACACTGTGCTCTTGGGAGATTCTGAAGAGAAGTTGCAGAGATTGGTGGATGAATTTGGTAGGGTGTGCAAAAGAAGAAAATTAAAGGTGAATATAGGAAAGAGTAAGGTTATGAGGATAACAAAAAGATTAGGTGATGAAAGATTGGATATCAGATTGGAGGGAGAGAGTATGGAGGAGGTGAACGTATTCAGATATTTGGGAGTGGACGTGTCAGCGGATGGGTCTATGAAAGATGAGGTGAATCATAGAATTGATGAGGGAAAAAGAGTGAGTGGTGCACTTAGGAGTCTGTGGAGACAAAGAACTTTGTCCTTGGAGGCAAAGAGGGGAATGTATGAGAGTATAGTTTTACCAACGCTCTTATATGGGTGTGAAGCGTGGGTGATGAATGTTGCAGCGAGGAGAAGGCTGGAGGCAGTGGAGATGTCATGTCTGAGGGCAATGTGTGGTGTGAATATAATGCAGAGAATTCGTAGTTTGGAAGTTAGGAGGAGGTGCGGGATTACCAAAACTGTTGTCCAGAGGGCTGAGGAAGGGTTGTTGAGGTGGTTCGGACATGTAGAGAGAATGGAGCGAAACAGAATAACTTCAAGAGTGTATCAGTCTGTAGTGGAAGGAAGGCGGGGTAGGGGTCGGCCTAGGAAGGGTTGGAGGGAGGGGGTAAAGGAGGTTTTGTGTGCGAGGGGCTTGGACTTCCAGCAGGCATGCGTGAGCGTGTTTGATAGGAGTGAATGGAGACAAATGGTTTTTAATACTTGACGTGCTGTTGGAGTGTGAGCAAAGTAACATTTATGAAGGGATTCAGGGAAACCGGCAGGCCGGACTTGAGTCCTGGAGATGGGAAGTACAGTGCCTGCACTCTGAAGGAGGGGTGTTAATGTTGCAGTTTAAAAACTGTAGTGTAAAGCACCCTTCTGGCAAGACAGTGATGGAGTGAATGATGGTGAAAGTTTTTCTTTTTCGGGCCACCCTGCCTTGGTGGGAATCGGCCAGTGTGATAATAAAAAAAAAATGTATATATATATGTATATATATATATATATATATATATATATACATATATATATATATGTATATATATATATACATATATATATATATATATATATATATATATATATATATATATATATATGTATATATATATATATATATATATATATATATATATATATATATATATATATATATATATATATATATATATATATATATATATATATATATATATATATATATATATATATATATATGTCGTGCCGAATATGTAAAACTGGTCAATTAGCAAGAACATATTTAAAATTAAGTCCTTTCTGAAATTTTCTCCTATACGTTTAAAGATATATTTTTTCATTAATGTTAATGTAAAAATTTTTAATTTTGCACCAAAAGAATCTTAGAAAACTTACCTAACCTTATTATAACAAGAACAATTTATTTTAGCCTAACCCAACTAAATATATTTTAGATTTGTTTACAATAATTTAATACTAAACAAACACAGTGAAATATATTTTTTTCGTTAGGTTCAGAATGATTTTGGCGAAATTATTGCATACACAAATTTTCACTTGTCCTATATGGCAAGATGAACGCTGCTATTTAAGCCAAGATCGCAAGTTCTGCCTATTCGGCACGACATATATATATATATATATATATATATATATATATATATATATATATATATATATATATATATATATATATATATATATATATATATATATATATATATATATATATATATATATATATATATATATATATATATATATATATATATATATATATATATATATATATATATATATATATATATATATATATATATATATATATATATATATATATATATATATATATACATATATATTTTTTTTTTCAACAAGTCGGCCGTCTCCCAACGAGGCAGGGTGACCCACCGAGGCAGGGTGACCCACCGAGGCAGGGTGACCCACCGAGGCAGGGTGACCCACCGAGGCAGGGTGACCCACCGAGGCAGGGTGACCCACCGAGGCAGGGTGACCCACCGAGGCAGGGTGACCCACCGAGGCAGGGTGACCCACCGAGGCAGGGTGACCCACCAAGGCAGGGTGACCCAAAAAAGAAAGAAAATCCCCAAAAAGAAAATACTTTCATCATCATTCAACACTTTCACCACACTCACACATTATCACTGTTTTTGCAGAGGTGCTCAGAATACAACAGTCTAGAAGTATACACATATAAAGATACACAACATATCCCTCCAAACTGCCAATATCCCAAACCCCTCCTTTAAAGTGCAGACATTGTACTTCCCATTTCCAGGACTCAAGTCCGACTATATAAAAATAACCGGTTTCCCTGAATCCCTTCACTATATATTACCCTGTGAAGTAAAAGGACACAAGTGCAACTAATGTGACATTTTATTGTGGCAACGTTTCGCTCTCCAGGAGCTTTATCAAGAGCGAAACGTTGCCACAATAAAATGTCACATTAGTTGCACTTGTGTCCTTTTACTTCACATATTGTCGGTAATTCTACCAACTTTATTACAAATATTACCCTGCTCACACTCCAACAGATCGTCAGGTCCCAAATACCATTCGTCTCCATTCACTCCTATCTAACACGCTCATGCACGCCTGCTGGAAGTCCAAGCCCCTCGCCCACAAAACCTCCCTTACCCGTTCCTTCCAACCTTTTCGAGGACGACCCCTACCCCGCCTTCCTTCCCCTACAGATTTATACACTCTCCATGTCATTCTACTTTGATCCATTCTCTCTAAATGACCAAACCACCTCAACAAACCCCCTTCAGCCCTCTGACTAATACTTTTATTAACTCCACACCTTCTCCTAATTTCTACACCGTATTTTCTGCATAATATTTACACCACACATTGCCCTTAGACAGGACATCTCCACTGCCTCCAACCGTCTCCTCGATGCAGCATTCACAACCCAAGCTTCACACCCATATAAGAGTGTTGGTACTACTATACTTCCATACATTCCCTTCTTTGTCTCCATAGATAACATTTTTTGTCTCCACATATACCTCAACGCACCACTCACCTTTTTCCCTCATCAATTCTATGATTAACCTCATCCTTCATAAATCCATCCGCCGACACATCAACTCCCAAGTATCTGAAAACATTCACTTCTTCCATACTCCTCCTCCCCAATTTGATGTCCAATTTTTCTTTATCTAAATCATTTGATACCCTCATCACCTTACTCTTTTCTATGTTCACTTTCAACTTTCTACCTTTACACACACTCCCAAACTCATCCACTAACCTTTGCAATTTTCCTTTAGAATCTCCCATAAGCACAGTATCATCAGCAAAAAGTAACTGTGTCAATTCCCATTTTGTATTTAATTCCCCATAATTTAATCCCACCCCTCTCCCGAACACCCTAGCATTTACTTCTTTTACAACCCCATCTATAAATATATTAAACAACCATGGTGACATTACACATCCCTGTCTAAGACCTACTTTTACCGGGAAGTATTCTCCCTCTCTTCTACACACCCTAACCTGAGCCTCACTATCCTCATAAAAACTCTTTACAGCATTTAGTAACTTACCACCTATTCCATATACTTGTAACATCTGCCACATTGCTCCTCTATCCACTCTATCATATGCCTTTTCTAAATCCATAAATGCAATAAAAACTTCCCTACCTTTATCTAAATACTGTTCACATATATGCTTCAATGTAAACACTTGATCTACACATCCCCTACCCACTCTGAATCCTCCCTGCTCATCCGCAATTCTACATTCTGTCTTACCTCTAATTCTTTCAATTATAACCCTACCGTATACTTTTCCTGGTATACTCAGTAAACTTATTCCTCTATAATTTTTACAATCACTTTTGTCCCCTTTCCCTTTATATAAAGGGACTATACATGCTCTCCGCCAATCCCTAGGTACCTTCCCCTCTTTCATACATTTATTAAACAAAAATACCATCCACTCCAACACTATATCCCCCCCTGCTTTTAACATTTCTGTCATGATCCCATCAGTTCCAGCTGCTTTACCCCCTTTCATTCTATGTAATATATATATATATATATATATATATATATATATATATATATATATATATATATATATATATATATATATATATATATACATATATATACATATATATATATATATATATATATATATATATATATATATATATATATATATATATATATATATATATATATATATATATATACATATATATATATATATATATATATATATATATATATATATATATATATATATATATATATATATATATATATATATATATATATATATATATATATATATATATATATCTTTAAACGTATAAGAGAAAATTTCAGAAAGGACTTAATTTTAAATGAGTTCTTGCTAATTGACCAGTTTTACATATTCGGCACGACATATATATATAATATTAATTATTCATTTATCAGAATTTCTCCCAAAATTAAATACATGTATTAAATATTCTTTTTTATTTAATTGGCCAAGGCAAAAATTATTTTTTGGAAAGTTTAATTGGCCACGAAATTATTGGCAAATATTTTATTTTTCCTCAAAAAAAAAAAAAAATATGAAAGTCAAAAATGCTGACAGAATTTTGATTTTTTTGTGTGGGAAAATATTTTTTTGAGAGAGATGTTTATTTTTTGTTTTATTCGGATGTGTTTGTTATATATTTTATAGGTCAGTTTAAAATATATTTTTCTCATTAATAAACAAGAATAATAATAATAATAATAATAATAATAATAATAATAATAATAATAATAATAATAATAATAATAATAATAATAATAATAATAATAATAGTAATAATGATAATAATAATAATAATAATAATAATAATAATAATAATAATAATAATAATAATAATAGTAATAATGATAATAATAATAATAATAATAATAATAATAATAATAATAATAATAATAATAATAATAATAATGATAATAATAATAATAATAATAATAATAATAATAATAATAATAATAATAATAATAATAATAATAATAATAATAATAATAGTAATAATGATAATAATAATAATAATAATAATAATAATAATAATAATAATAATAATAATAATAATAATAATAATAATGGTGTGTTGGTGCCACGGGTGTGTTGGTGCTACGGGTGTGTTGGTGCTACGGGTGTGTTGGTGCTACGGGTGTGTTGGTGCTACGGGTGTGTTGGTGCTACGGGTGTGTTGGTGCTAGGGGTGTGTTGGTGCTACGGGTGTGTTGGTGCTACGGGTGTGTTGGTGCTACGGGTGTGTTGGTGCTACGGGTGTGTTGGTGCTAGGGGTGTGTTGGTGCTACGGGTGTGTTGGTGCTACGGGTGTGTTGGTGCTACGGGTGTGTTGGTGCTACGGGTGTGTTGGTGCTAGGGGTGTGTTGGTGCTACGGGTGTGTTGGTGCTACGGGTGTGTTGGTGCTAGGGGTGTGTTGGTGCTACGGGTGTGTTGGTGCTACGGGTGTGTTGGTGCTAGGGGTGTGTTGGTGCTACGGGTGTGTTGGTGCTACGGGTGTGTTGGTGCTAGGGGTGTCTTGGTGCTACGGGTGTGTTGGTGCTACGGGTGTGTTGGTGCTACGGGTGTGTTGGTGCTACGGGTGTGTTGGTGCTACGGGTGTGTTGGTGCTACGGGTGTGTTGGTGCCACGGGTGTGTTGGTGCTACGGGTGTGTTGGTGCTACGGGTGTGTTGGTGCCACGGGTGTGTTGGTGCTACGGGTGTGTTGGTGCTACGGGTGTGTTGGTGCCACGGGTGTGTTGGTGCCACGGGTGTGTTGGTGCTACGGGTGTGTTGGTGCTACGGGTGTGTTGGTGCTACGGGTGTGTTGGTGCCACGGGTGTGTTGGTGCCACGGGTGTGTTGGTGCTACGGGTGTGTTGGTGCCACGGGTGTGTTGGTGCTACGGGTGTGTTGGTGCTACGGGTGTGTTGGTGCCACGGGTGTGTTGGTGCCACGGGTGTGTTGGTGCTACCGGTGTGTTGGTGCTACGGGTGTGTTGTGCTACGGGTGTGTTGGTGTCACGGATGTGTTGGTGCTACGGGTGTGTTGGTGCTACGGGTGTGTTGGTGCTACGGGTGTGTTGGTGCTACGGGTGTGTTGGTGCTACGGGTGTGTTGGTGCTTCGGGTGTGTTGGTGCTACGGGTGTGTTGGTGACGGGTGTGTTGGTGCTACCACGGGTGTGTTGGTGCTACGGGTGTGTTGGTGCTACGGGTGTGTTGGTGCTACGGGTGTGTTGGTGCTACGGGTGTGTTGGTGCTACGGGTGTGTTGGTGCTACGGGTGTGTTGGTGCCACGGGTGTGTTGGTGCCACGGGTGTGTTGGTGCCACGGGTGTGTTGGTGCTACGGGTGTGTTGGTGCTACGGGTGTGTTGGTGCCACGGGTGTGTTGGTGCTACGGGTGTGTTGGTGCTACGGGTGTGTTGGTGCTACGGGTGTGTTGGTGCCACGGGTGTGTTGGTGCTACGGGTGTGTTGGTGCTACGGGTGTGTTGGTGCTACGGGTGTGTTGGTGCCACGGGTGTGTTGGTGCTACGGGTGTGTTGGTGCCACGGGTGTGTTGGTGCCACGGGTGTGTTGGTGCCACGGGTGTGTTGGTGCCACGGGTGTGTTGGTGCCACGGGTGTGTTGGTGCTACGGGTGAGTTGGTGCTACGGGTGTGTTGGTGCTACGGGTGTGTTGGTGATACCGGTGTGTTAGTGCTACGGGTGTGTTGTGCTACGGGTGTGTTGGTGCTACGGGTGTGTTGGTGCTACGGGTGTGTTGATGCTACGGGTGTGTTGGTGCTACGGGTGTGTTGGTGCCACGGGTGTGTTGGTGCCACGGGTGTGTGTTGGTGCCACGGGTGTGTTGGTGCCACGGGTGTGTTGGTGTTACGGGTGTGTTGGTGCTACGGGTGTGTTGGTGCGACGGGTGTGTTGGTGCTACGGGTGTGCTGGTGCTACGGGTGTGTTGGTGCTACGGGTGTGTTGGTGCTACGGATGTGTTGGTGCTACGGGAGTGTTGGTGCTACGGGTGTGTTGGTGCTACGAGTGTGTTGGTGCTACGGGTGTGTTGGTGCTACGGGTGTGTTGGTGCTACGGGTGTGTTGGTGCTACGGGTGTGTTGGTGCCACGGGTGTGTTGGTGCCACGGGTGTGTGTTGGTGCCACGGGTGTATTGGTGCCACGGGTGTGTTGGTGTTACGGGTGTGTTGGTGCTACGGGTGTGTTGGTGCTACGGGTGTGTTGGTGCTACGGATGTGTTGGTGCTACGGGTGTGTTGGTGCTACGGGTGTGTTGGTGCTACGGGTGTGTTGGTGCTACGGGTGTGTTGGTGCCACGGGTGTGTTGGTGCTACGGGTGTGTTGGTGCCACGGGTGTGTTGGTGCCACGGGTGTGTTGGTGCCACGGGTGTGTTGGTGCCACGGGTGTGTTGGTGCTACGGGTGTGTTGGTGCTACGGGTGTGTTGGTGCTACGGGTGTGTTGGTGCTACCGGTGTGTTGGTGCTACGGGTGTGTTGTGCTACGGGTGTATTGGTGCTACGGGTGTGTTGGTGCTACGGGTGTGTTGGTGCTACGGGTGTGTTGGTGCTACGGGTGTGTTGGTGCCACGGGTGTGTTGGTGCCACGGGTGTGTGTTGGTGCCACGGGTGTGTTGGTACCACGGGTGTGTTGGTGTTACGGGTGTGTTGGTGCTACGGGTGTGTTGGTGCGACGGGTGTGTTGGTGCTACGGGTGTGCTGGTGCTACGGGTGTGTTGGTGCTACGGGTGTGTTGGTGCTACGGATGTGTTGGTGCTACGGGAGTGTTGGTGCTACGGGTGTGTTGGTGCTACGAGTGTGTTGGTGCTACGGGTGTGTTGGTGCTACGGGTGTGTTGGTGCTACGGGTGTGTTGGTGCTACGGGTGTGTTGGTGCCACGGGTGTGTTGGTGCCACGGGTGTGTGTTGGTGCCACGGGTGTATTGGTGCCACGGGTGTGTTGGTGTTACGGGTGTGTTGGTGCTACGGGTGTGTTGGTGCGACGGGTGTGTTGGTGCTACGGGTGTGCTGGTGCTACGGGTGTGTTGGTGCTACGGGTGTGTTGGTGCTACGGATGTGTTGGTGCTACGGGTGTGTTGGTGCTACGGGTGTGTTGGTGCTACGAGTGTGTTGGTGCTACGGGTGTGTTGGTGCTACGGGTGTGTTGGTGCTACGGGTGTGTTGGTGCCACGGATGTGTTGGTGCGACGGGTGTGTTGGTGCCACGGGTGTGTTGGTGCCACGGGTGTATTGGTGCCACGGGTGTGTTGGTGGGCGCCACGGGTGTGTTGTGCTACGGGTGCGATGGCGCCACGGGCGTGCTGTGCCACGGGTGCGTTGGCGCATGCGTTGCCACGGCGTGGCGTCACGGGTGTGTTGCGCCACGGTGTGTTGCGCGCTGCGTGGTGTTAAGCACCGGTGTTGGTGCCACGGCGTTGGCACCACGGGTGTTGGTGCCACGGGTGCGTGGCGCTACAGGGCGTGTTGGCGCCACGCGTTGGTGCCACGCGTTGCGCCACGGGTGTTGTTGCACGGGTGTGTTGGCGCCACGGGTGCGTGTTATGCCACGGCGTGTTGGTTGCCACGGTGTGTTGCGCACGGGGTGTGTTGGTACACGGGTGTGTTGGGCGACGGGACGCGTGCCAGCATGGTGCGCACGGATGTTGGCGCTACGGGTGTGTTGCGCTACGGGTGCGTTGCGCCACGATGAGTGGTGCCTACGCGTTGGTGCTAGGGCGGGTGTTGCTGCACGGCGTTGTTGGCGGACGGGAGCGTGTGTTGGTGCCACGGGTGTGTTGGTGCCACGGATGTGTTGGTGCCACGGGTGTATCGGTGACCCGGGTGTTTCGGTGACCCGGGTGAGTTGGTGCCACGGGTGTGTTGGTGCCACGGGCGTGTCGGTAACCCGGGTGGCCGCCCTCAGAGGTGGATTTACCTCTCTCGAGGAATCTGCAAATCGGCTGCATCTTGAAGTGAATTAACGGATGGGCCAGTAGGCTTTCTGCAGTGCTCCTTCTTACTTATGTTCTAATTGAAGCAGTATTGTTAGAAAATGATGAAGTTGACAACACATAAGAACATAAGAAAGAAGGAACACTGCAGCAGGCCTACTGGCCCATGCGAGGCAGGTAAACGTCTCCTACCGGTTTAAGCCAATGCCCCAATCTAGTCGGGTCAGGTCACATTCACTTAAGGAAGGAACACGGTACACTTAATGTCCGCCTCCCAACGTATTATCACTACACGTATTTTGATGTATATTGGCCGGTTGATGTATTTTGGCCGGTTGATGTATATTGGCCGGTTGATGTATATTGGCCGGTTGATGTTTGTTGGCCGGTTGATGTTTGTTGGCCGGTTGATGTTTGTTGGCCGGTTGATGTATATTGGCCGGTTGATGTATATTGGCCGGTTGATGTATATTGGCCGGTTGATGTATATTGGCCGGTTGATGTATATTGGCCGGTTGATGTATATTGGCCGGTTGATGTATATTGGCCGGTTGATGTATATTGGCCGGTTGATGTATGTTGGCCGGTTGATGTATATTGGCCAGTTGATGTATATTGGCCGGTTGATGTATATTGGCCGGTTGATGTATTTTGGCCGGTTGATGTATATTGGCCGGTTGATGTATTTTGGCCGGTTGATGTATATTGGCCGGTTGATGTATGTTGGCCGGTTGATGTATATTGGCCAGTTGATGTATATTGGCCGGTTGATGTATATTGGCCGGTTGATGTATATTGGCCAGTTGATGTATATTGGCCGGTTGATGTATATTGGCCAGTTGATGTATATTGGCCGGTTGATGTATATTGGCCGGTTGATGTATATTGGCCGGTTGATGTATATTGGCCGGTTGATGTATTTTGGCCGGTTGATGTATATTGGCCGGTTGATGTATGTTGGCCGGTTGATGTATATTGGCCGGTTGATGTATATTGGCCGGTTGATGTATATTGGCCGGTTGATGTATATTGGCCGGTTGATGTATTTTGGCCGGTTGATGTATATTGGCCGGTTGATGTATTTTGGCCGGTTGATGTATATTGGCCGGTTGATGTATGTTGGCCGGTTGATGTATATTGGCCAGTTGATGTATATTGGCCGGTTGATGTATATTGGCCGGTTGATGTATATTGGCCAGTTGATGTATATTGGCCGGTTGATGTATATTGGCCAGTTGATGTATATTGGCCGGTTGATGTATATTGGCCGGTTGATGTATATTGGCCGGTTGATGTATATTGGCCGGTTGATGTATATTGGCCGGTTGATGTATATTGGCCGGTTGATGTATATTGGCCGGTTGATGTATATTGGCCGGTTGATGTATATTGGCCGGTTGATGTATATTGGCTGGTTGATGTATGTTGGCCGGTTGATGTATATTGGCCGGTTGATGTATATTGGCCGGTTGATGTATATTGGCCGGTTGATGTATATTGGCCAGTTGATGTATATTGGCCGGTTGATGTATATTGGCCAGTTGATGTATATTGGCCGGTTGATGTATATTGGCCGGTTGATGTATATTGGCTGGTTGATGCATGTTGGCCGGTTGATGTATATTGGCCTGTTGATGTATATTGGCTGGTTGATGTATATTGGCCGGTTGATGTATATTGGCCGGTTGATGTATATTGGCCGGTTGATGTATGTTGGCCGGTTGATGTATATTGGCCAGTTGATGTATATTGGCTGGTTGATGTATATTGGCCGGTTGATGTATATTGGCCAGTTGATGTATGTTGGCCGGTTGATGTATATTGGCCGGTTGATGTATATTGGCCGGTTGATGTATATTGGCCGGTTGATGTATATTGGCCGGATGATGTATATTGGCCGGTTGATGTATATTGGCTGGTTGATGTATGTTGGCCGGTTGATGTATATTGGCCAGTTGATGTATATTGGCTGGTTGATGTATATTGGCCGGTTGATGTATGTTGACCGGTTGATGTATATTGGCCGGTTGATGTATATTGGCCGGTTGATGTATATTGGCCGGTTGATGTATATTGGCCAGTTGATGTATATTGGCCGGTTGATGTATATTGGCCAGTTGATGTATATTGGCCGGTTGATGTATATTGGCCGGTTGATGTATATTGGCTGGTTGATGCATGTTGGCCGGTTGATGTATATTGGCCGGTTGATGTATATTGGCCGGTTGATGTATATTGGCCGGTTGATGTATATTGGCCGGTTGATGTATATTGGCCGGTTGATGTATGTTGGCCGGTTGATGTATATTGGCCAGTTGATGTATATTGGCTGGTTGATGTATATTGGCCGGTTGATGTATATTGGCCAGTTGATGTATGTTGGCCGGTTGATGTATATTGGCCGGTTGATGTATATTGGCCGGTTGATGTATATTGGCTGGTTGATGTATATTGGCCGGATGATGTATATTGG
This sequence comes from Cherax quadricarinatus, assembly GCF_038502225.1. Taxonomy (NCBI): domain Eukaryota; kingdom Metazoa; phylum Arthropoda; class Malacostraca; order Decapoda; family Parastacidae; genus Cherax; species Cherax quadricarinatus. Next base: position 18,018,179 of record NC_091357.1, read on the forward strand.
CCGGTTGATGTATATTGGCTGGTTGATGTATGTTGGCCGGTTGATGTATATTGGCCAGTTGATGTATATTGGCTGGTTGATGTATATTGGCCGGTTGATGTATATTGGCCGGATGATGCATATTGGCCGGTTGATGTATATTGGCTGGTTGATGTATGTTGGCCGGTTGATGTATATTGGCCAGTTGATGTATATTGGCTGGTTGATGTATATTGGCCGGTTGATGTATATTGGCCGGTTGATGTATATTGGCCGGTTGATGTATATTGGCCGGTTGATGTATGTTGGCCGGTTGATGTATATTGGCCAGTTGATGTATATTGGCTGGTTGATGTATATTGGCTGGTTAATGTATATTGGCCAGTTGATGTATGTTGGCCGGTTGGTGTATATTGGCCGGTTGATGTATATTGGCTGGTTGATGTATATTGGCTGGTTAATGTATATTGGCCAGTTGATGTATGTTGGCCGGTTGGTGTATATTGGCCGGTTGATGTATATTGGCCAGTTGATGTATATTGGCTGGTTGATGTATATTGGCCGGTTGATGTATATTGGCCAGTTGATGTATGTTGGCCGGTTGATGTATATTGGCCGGTTGATGTATATTGGCCGGTTGATGTATATTGGCCGGTTGATGTATATTGGCCGGATGATGTATATTGGCCGGTTGATGTATATTGGCTGGTTGATGTATGTTGGCCGGTTGATGTATATTGGCCAGTTGATGTATATTGGCTGGTTGATGTATATTGGCCGGTTGATGTATATTGGCCGGTTGATGCATATTGGCCGGTTGATGTATATTGGCTGGTTGATGTATGTTGGCCGGTTGATGTATATTGGCCAGTTGATGTATATTGGCTGGTTGATGTATATTGGCCGGTTGATGTATATTGGCCGGTTGATGTATATTGGCCGGTTGATGTATATTGGCCGGTTGATGTATGTTGGCCGGTTGATGTATATTGGCCAGTTGATGTATATTGGCTGGTTGATGTATAATGGCTGGTTAATGTATATTGGCCAGTTGATGTATGTTGGCCGGTTGGTGTATATTGGCCGGTTGATGTATATTGGCTGGTTGATGTATATTGGCTGGTTAATGTATATTGGCCAGTTGATGTATATTGGCCGGTTGATGTATATTGGCCAGTTGATGTATATTGGCTGGTTAATGTATATTGGCCAGTTGATGTATGTTGGCCAGTTGATGTATATTGGCTGGTTAATGTATATTGGCCAGTTGATGTATATTGGCCGGTTGATGTATATTGGCCAGTTGATGTATTTTGGCTGGTTAATGTATATTGGACAGTTGATGTATATTGGCCGGTTGATGTATATTGGCTGGTTGATGTATATTGGCTGGTTAATGTATATTGGCCAGTTGATGTATGTTGGCCGGTTGGTGTATATTGGCCGGTTGATGTATATTGGCTGGTTGATGTATATTGGCTGGTTAATGTATATTGGCCAGTTGATGTATATTGGCTGGTTAATGTATATTGGCCAGTTGATGTATATTGGCCGGTTGATGTATATTGGCCAGTTGATGTATATTGGCTGGTTAATGTATATTGGCCAGTTGATGTATATTGGCCGGTTGATGTATATTGGCTGGTTGATGTATATTGGCTGGTTAATGTATATTGGCCAGTTGATGTATGTTGGCCGGTTGGTGTATATTGGCCGGTTGATGTATATTGGCTGGTTAATGTATATTGGCCAGTTGATGTATATTGGCCGGTTGATGTATATTGGCCAGTTGATGTATATTGGCTGGTTAATGTATATTGGCCAGTTGATGTATATTGGCCGGTTGATGTATATTGGCTGGTTGATGTATATTGGCTGGTTAATGTATATTGGCCGGTTGATGTATGTTGGCCGGTTGATGTATATTGGCTGGTTGATGTATATTGGCTGGTTAATGTATATTGGCCGGTTGATGTATATTGGCCGGTTGATGTATATTGGCTGGTTAATGTATATTGGCTGGTTAATGTATATTGGCCAGTTGATGTATATTGGCCGGTTGATGTATATTGGCTGGTTGATGTATATTGGCTGGTTAATGTATATTGGCCAGTTGATGTATGTTGGCCGGTTGGTGTATATTGGCCGGTTGATGTATATTGGCCGGTTGATGTATATTGGCTGGTTAATGTATATTGGCTGGTTAATGTATATTGGCCAGTTGATGTATATTGGCCGGTTGATGTATATTGGCTGGTTGATGTATATTGGCTGGTTAATGTATATTGGCCAGTTGATGTATGTTGGCCGGTTGGTGTATATTGGCCGGTTGATGTATATTGGCCGGTTGATGTATATTGGCTGGTTAATGTATATTGGCTGGTTAATGTATATTGGCCAGTTGATGTATATTGGCCGGTTGATGTATATTGGCTGGTTGATGTATATTGGCTGGTTAATGTATATTGGCCAGTTGATGTATGTTGGCCGGTTGGTGTATATTGGCCGGTATGAATTACATACCGAAAGGTAGATAACTCATACCGGTGAGTAATATTGAGTAATATTGAGTAATATTCAACGTCCTCGACACTTCTGTGATCATGTAATTGATTTCTATTTATATACGATTATCCAAGCAAATTACGCAGGTCAAATAATTGATATCACCGATTATATACAGTTCACATATAATTTGTCCGGGTTCGATTCCCGGCGAAGGGGTGGAAACACTGGACGTTTTTCCTTGCACTGGTGTGGGTCGCATCCTGGGGACAAAATTGACCTAATTTGCGGGAAATGCTGAGCATAACCAGGGACTTTCTATATAGTAGTATGTCATAGGTGTGAGCTATGGTCTGTATAAGTTGAATCATGTACTGGTAGAAACAAAGATTATTATTAAGAATGTTATTGTGACCTGGTGACCTGACCTGGTGACCTGAAAGTTCCACTTGACTGAGCTACATCAATACATCAATATCTTGAGAATTATAGGGGTTGAATAATTCAAAACATTGCCAAATTTACCCCATAATTTCTCACAATAATTATAATTATTATGAGAGTACGGGAAGATATATCTTGATACAACACCGAATAATCCGCCAGAATACAGTAGTCTCAAATACACGGTAATGCAAGATACACATGTAATTACTCCCCTGTTACTCAGGGGTGTAATTACTCCCCTGATATTCAGGGGTGTAATTACTCCCCTGTTACTAGGGGTGTAATTACTCCCCTGTTACTCAGGGGTGTCATTACTCCCCTGATATTCAGGGGTGTAATTACTCCCCTGTTACTAGGGGTGTAATTACTCCCCTGTTACTAGGGGTGTAATTACTCCCCTGTTACTCAGGGGTGTAATTACTCCCCTGACACTCAGAGGCGTAATTACTCCCCTGACACTCAGAGGTGTAATTACTCCCCTGATACTCAGAGGTGTAATTACTCCCCTGATACTCAGGGGTGTAATTACTCCCCTGACACTCAGAGGTGTAATTACTCCCCTGATACTCAGGGGTGTAATTACTCCCCTGTTACTCAGGGGTGTAATTACTCCCCTGATACTCAGGGGTGTAATTACTCCCCTGTTACTCAGAGGTGTAATTACTCCCCTGATACTCAGAGGTGTAATTACTCCCCTGTTACTCAGGGGTGTAATTACTCCCCTGACACTCAGAGGTGTAATTACTCCCCTGTTACTCAGGGGTGTAATTACTCCCCTGACACTCAGAGGTGTAATTACTCCCCTGTTACTCAGGGGTGTAATTACTCCCCTGATACTCAGGGGTGTAATTACTCCCCTGTTACTCAGAGGTGTAATTACTCCCCTGACACTCAGAGGTGTAATTACTCCCCTGACACTCAGGGGTGTAATTACTCCCCTGATACTCAGGGGTGTAATTACTCCCCTGTGACTCAGGGGTGTAATTACTCCCCTGTTACTCAGGGTGTAATTACTCCCCTGATACTCAGGGGTGTAATTACTCCCCTGATACTCAGGGGTGTAATTACTCCCCTGTTACTCAGAGGTGTAATTACTCCCCTGATACTCAGGGGTGTAATTACTCCCCTGTTACTCAGAGGTGTAATTACTCCCCTGATACTCAGGGGTGTAATTACTCCCCTGTTACTCAGAGGTGTAATTACTCCCCTGATACTCAGGGGTGTAATTACTCCCCTGATACTCAGGGGTGTAATTACTCCCCTGTGACTCAGGGGTGTAATTACTCCCCTGTTACTCAGGGTGTAATTACTCCCCTGATACTCAGGGGAGTAATTACTCCCCTGTTACTCAGGGGTGTAATTACTCCCCTGATACTCAGGGGTGTAATTACTCCTCTGATACTCAGGGGTGTAATTACTTCCCTGATACTCAGGGGAGTAATTACTCCCCTGTTACTCAGGGGTGTAATTACTCCCCTGATACTCAGGGGTGTAATTACTCCCCTGATACTCAGGGGTGTAATTACTCCCCTGATACTCAGGGGAGTAATTACTCCCCTGTTACTCAGGGGTGTAATTACTCCCCTGATACTCAGGGGTGTAATTACTCCCCTGATACTCAGGGGTGTAATTACTCCTCTGATACTCAGGGGTGTAATTACTCCCCTGATACTCAGGGGTGTAATTACTCCCCTGATACTCAGGGGTGTAATTACTCCCCTGATACTCAGGGGAGTAATTACTCCCCTGTTACTCAGGGGTGTAATTACTCCCCTGATACTCAGGGGTGTAATTACTCCCCTGATACTCAGGGGTGTAATTACTCCCCTGATACTCAGGGGTGTAATTACTCCCCTGATACTCAGGGGTGTAATAACTCCCCTGATACTCAGGGGAGTAATTACTCCCCTGTTACTCAGGGGTGTAATTACTCCCCTGATACTCAGGGGTGTAATTACTCCCCTGTTACTCAGGGGTGTAATTACTCCCCTGATACTCAGGAGTGTAATTACTCCTCTGATACTCAGGGGTGTAATTACTCCCCTGTTACTCAGGGGTGTAATTACTCCCCTGATACTCAGGGGTGTAATTACTCCTCTGCTACTTAGGGGTGTAATTACTCCCCTGTTACTCAGGGGTGTAATTACTCCCCTGATACTCAGGGGTGTAATTACTCCCCTGTTACTCAGGGGTGTAATTACTCCCCTATGACTCAGGGGTGTAATTACTCCCCTGTTACTCAGGGGTGTAATTACTCCCCTGATACTCAGGGGTGTAATTACTCCCCTGTTACTCAGGGGTGTAATTACTCCCCTGTTTCTCAGGGTGTAATTACTCCCCTATGACTCAGGGGTGTAATTACTCCCCTGTTACTCAGGGGTGTAATTACTCCCCTATGACTCAGGGGTGTAATTACTCCCCTGTTACTCAGGGGTGTAATTACTCCCCTGTTACTCAGGGGTGTAATTACTCCCCTGTTACTCAGGGGTGTAATTACTCCCATGATACTCAGG
>NC_091357.1:18041122-18058622 GCF_038502225.1 Cherax quadricarinatus
ACACTAGCAAAACAGCAATAACATCATCACTAGCAACAACAGCAATAACAGCAACACTAGCAACAACAGCAATAACAGCAACACTAGCAACAACAACAATAACATCATCACTAGCAACAACAGCAATAACATCATCACTAGCAACAACAGCAATAACATCATCACTAGCAAAACAGCAATAACATCATCACTAGCAACAACAGCAATAACAGCAACACTAGCAACAACAGCAATAACATCATCACTAGCAACAACAGCAATAACAGCAACACTAGCAACAACAGCAATAACATCATCACTAGCAACAACAGCAATAACATCATCACTAGCAACAACAGCAATAACAGCAACACTAGCAACAACAGCAATAACATCATCACTAGCAACAACAGCAATAACATCATCACTAGCAACAACAGCAATAACATCATCACTAGCAACAACAGCAATAACAGCAACACTAGCAACAACAGCAATAACATCATCACTAGCAACAGCAATAACATCATCACTAGCAAAACAGCAATAACATCATCACTAGCAACAACAGCAATAACAGCAACACTAGCAACAACAGCAATAACATCATCACTAGCAACAACAGCAATAACAGCAACACTAGCAACAACAGCAATAACATCATCACTAGCAACAACAGCAATAACATCATCACTAGCAACAACAGCAATAACATCATCACTAGCAACAACAGCAATAACATCATCACTAGCAACAACAGCAATAACAGCAACACTAGCAACAACAGCAATAACAGCAACACTAGCAACAACAGCAATAACATCATCACTAGCAACAACAGCAATAACAGCAACACTAGCAACAACAGCAATAACATCATCACTAGCAACAACAGCAATAACAGCAACACTAGCAACAACAGCAATAACATCATCACTAGCAACAACAGCAATAACAGCAACACTAGCAACAACAGCAATAACAGCAACACTAGCAACAACAGCAATAACATCATCACTAGCAACAACAGCAATAACATCATCACTAGCAACAACAGCAATAACATCATCACTAGCAACAACAGCAATAACAGCAACACTAGCAACAACAGCAATAACAGCAACACTAGCAACAACAGCAATAACAGCAACACTATCAACAACAGCAATAACAGCAACACTAGCAACAACAGCAATAACATCATCACTAGCAACAACAGCAATAACAGCAACACTAGCAACAACAGCAATAACAGCAACACTAGCAACAACAACAATAACAGCATCATCAGCACTATCAACACCATCAGCATCCCACTATCATCGTCCTCACTATCATCATTATCATCATCCTCACTATCATCATCCTCACTATCATCATTATCATCAACCTCACTGTCATCATCATCCTCACTATCATCATTATCATCATCCTCACTATCATTATTATCATCATCCTCACTATCATCATTATCATCATCCTCACTATCATCATCGTCGCTATCATCATTATCATCATCCTCACTATCATCATCATCCTCACTATCATCATTATCATCATCCTCACTATCATCATTATCATCATCCTCACTATCATCATCATCACTATCATCATTATTATCATCCTCACTATCATCATTATCATCATCCTCACTATCATTATTATCATCATCCTCACTATCATCATTATCATCATCCTCACTATCATCATCATCACTATCATCATTATTATCATCCTCACTATCGTCATCATCCTCACTATCATTATAATCATCCTCACTATCATCATCATCCTCACTATCATCATCCTCACTATCCTCATCATCCTCACTATCTTCATCATCCTCACTATCATCATCATCATTATCATCATCCTCACTATCATCATCATCCTCAATATCATCATCATCACTATCATCATCCTCACTATCATCATCATCCTCACTATCTTCATCATCCTCACTATCATCATCATCATTATCATCATCCTCACTATCATCATCATCATTATCATCATCCTCACTATCATCATCATCCTCAATATCATCATCATTATCATCATCCTCACTATCATCATCATCCTCACTATCTTCATCATCCTCACTATCATCATCATCATTATCATCATCCTCACTGTCATCATCATCCTCACTATCATCATTATCATCATCCTCACTATCATTATTATCATCATCCTCACTATCATCATTATCATCATCCTCACTATCATCATCGTCGCTATCATCATTATCATCATCCTCACTATCATCATCATCACTATCATCATTATTATCATCCTCACTATCATCATTATCATCATCCTCACTATCATCATTATCATCATCCTCACTATCATCATCATCACTATCATCATTATTATTCATCCATCTACTTATCATACATTATCATCTCTACTATCATTATTATCATCATTCCTCCCCACTATCATCATTATCATCATCCTCACATCATCATCATCACTATCATCATTATTATCATCCTCACTTATCGTCATCATCCTCACTATCATTATAATCATCCTCACTATCATCATCATCCTCATCCATCATCATCCTCACTATCCTCATCATCCTCCCCACTTATCTTCATCATCCTCACTTATCATCATACTACATCATCATCCCCTCACTATCATCATCATCCTCAATATCATCATCATCATCAACATCCTCACATCATCAACATCCTCACATCATCAACATCCTCACATCATCAACATTCATCATTCATCACTCATCATACTATCATTATCATCATCCTCACTATCACTATCATCCCCTAACATCATCATCATTATCATCATCCTCACTATCATCATCATCCTCACTATCTTCATCATCCTCACTATCATCATCATCATTATCATCATCCTCACTATCATCATCATCCTCAATATCATCATCCTCACTATTATCATCATCCTCACTATCATCATCATCCTCACTATCATAATTATCATCATCCTCACTATCATCATCATCACTATCATCATTATCATCATCCTCACAATCTTCATCATCCTCACTATCATCATCCTCACTATCATCATTATCATCATCCTCACTATCATCATTATCACTATCATCATTATCATCATCCTCACTATTATCATCATCCTCACTATCATCATCATCACTATCATCATTATCATCATCCTCACTATCATCATCATCACTATCATCATTATCATCATCCTCACTATCATCATCCTCACTATCATCATTATCATCATCCTCACTATTATAATCATCCTCACTATCATCATCATCATCATCACTATTATAATTCATCCTCACTTATTCATCATCATCATCACTGTCATCATTATCATCATTCTCACTATCATCATCCTCACTATCATCATTATCATCATCCTCACTATTATAATCATCCTCACTATCATCATCATCATCATCACTGTCATCATTATCATCATCCTCACTATCATCATCCTCACTATCATCATTATCATCATCCTCACTATTATAATCATCCTCACTATCATCATCATCATCCTCACTATCATCATTATCATCATCCTCACTATCATCATCACTATCATCATCATCATCCTCACTATCATCATTATCATCATCCTCACTATCATCATCACTATCATCATTATCATCATCCTCACTATCTTCATCATCCTCACTATCATCATCATCCTCACTATCGTCATTATCATCATCCTCACTATCATCATCCTCACTATTATCATCATCCTCACTATCATCATCATCATCACTATCATCATTATCATCATCCTCACTATTATCATCATCCTCACTATCATCATCATCCTCACTATCATCATTATCATCATCCTCACTACCATCATCATCCTCACTATTATCATCATCCTCACTATTATCATCATCCTCACTATCATCATCATCCTCACTATTATCATCATCCTCACTATTATCATCATCCTCACTATTATCATCATCCTCACTATCATCATCATCATCACTATCATCATTATCATCATCCTCACTATCATCATTATCATCATCCTCACTATTATCATCATCCTCACTATCATCATCATCCTCACTATTATCATCATCCTCACTATTATCATCATCCTCACTATCATCATCATCATCATTATCATCATTATCATCATCCTCACTATCTTCATCATCCTCACTATTATCATCATCCTCACTATCATCATCATCATCACTATCATCATTATCATCATCCTCACTTCATTTACAAGTTAATACTTCGTAATTTTTCAGAATATTAGCAGATAAACAAGTAAGATAATTAAGAAGATAATTACCCTGACGCTGTTAAGTGTTCGTTCAACTCATTAGCATAAAACTAACAACCTATTACCTCTTATTAAACCTGTAATAATACCTGTAACTCTCTCTTATTTAGTAGCTATTAAACATATATATATATATATATATATATATATATATATATATATATATTTATATATATATATATATATATATATATATATATATATATATATATATATATATATATATATATATATATATATATATATATATATATATATATATATATATATATATATATATATATATATATATATATATATATATATATATATATATATATACAGAGAGAGAGAGAGAGAGAGAGAGAGAGAGAGCACAGGCAAGCCTGTAGGCATATGGGTAACGTTGAGAAGTGGGCCATTGCTAAATGGGAGGTGGACACAAAGAGAAAGTTAGCATCAGGTAGGGTAGGTTCCAAAACCTGGTGGTCCCTGGTCAAGGACAGACAAGGTTATCTGCCTGATGAACTTATTCCACCTCTAAATCGACAGGATGGGACCACCTCTACTAGTAGTCAAGAGAAGGCGGACCTCTTTGCTGAACACTTTGCTACCAAAATGCAAGTTCCTGATCCAGCAAGGGACCCTCCTTGGATAGCTGCACGAACTGTGTCAAAACTGTCAGTGGTGACAATGAGGCAGGAGGAAGTGCATTTCCTTCTTGCTTGACCAAGAAAAGGCTGTGGGGCCAGACAAGTTGAGCCCAAGATTGCTGAGAAGATGTGCAGACCTGCTAACAGCACCTCTAACTCGCATCTTTCAGCACTGCCTAGTACAGTGTAAATGGCCCTCTCTGTGGAAAGAGGCAAATGTAGTCCCTGTTCACAAAAAGAAGAGCAGAGCAGAAATCAGCAACTACAGACCAGTCACACCCTGTCAATCACTGGTAAGATCCTTGAGACAATAATCTCAAGACAAATGACAGAGTTTTTTGACTACCACTCACTACTTTGTGATCGTCAATATGGCTTCAGGAAAGGTTACTCTGTGCTGATCTGTTGTTAAACCTCTCCACTAAGTGGCACCAGTCACTGGATGAATCCAAAGTCAGCTGTGTGGTAGCACTGGACATTGCTGGCGCTTTCGACCGGGTGTGGCACCAGGGCCTCTTAGCAAAACTTCAAGCACTGGGAATTGCAGGCTCTACGTTATGTCTCCTCAGTGATTACCTTCATGTTAGATCTCTAAGGGTAGTTCTCATTGGAACGGAATCAGCAAGACATCCTATTGGGGCAAGTGTTCCACAAGAAAGCGTGCTGGGTCCATTGTAATGGAATGTCTACTTCAACGACCTTCTTCATCTCATCCCAGAATCACATGCATATGCAGACGACTGTACATTGACATTCACTTATCCAAGAGAAGAAATGCCAGCTGCTCTAAGCCACATCAATCACCAGCTAAGAGCTATATCAGCTTGGGGAAATATATGGCAAGTAACATTTGCACCTGAGAAAAAGCAAATGATAAGCGTCTCTAGGCATCATGATGGTAATGCTGGTGCAGTAGTAAGGATGAATGGGAGGATGTTGGCACCTGGAGAAGAAGTTGATATCCTTGGGGTGAAATTTGACTCCAAACTAACCATGAAGAACCATGTTGTAAATCTTGCAAACAAGGCAGCCAGGAAGCTTACAGCACTTCGCCGTATCTCCCATCTGCTTGACAGTAGGGGTTGCAAGATCCTGTACGAGGCACAAGTGCGCTCACACCTTGAGTATGCTCCACTTTCTTGGTTTGCCTGCCCCCCCTCTCATCTGCGACTGCTTGACAGAGTAGAGAACAGAGCAAGACGTCTCATCTCTCGCCTGAACCGATCCTGGATAGTTCTGTCATTTCAGCAGAGCCTTCAACACAGGAGGGATGTGGGTGGCCTTACTGTTATGTACAAGGCCAATATTGTCAAAGTACCACACTTGGATCCACTTCGAGGACAGCGTGAAGCAAGCTTCTATACCACAAGACGGACAGAAAGCAGCAACTTCACTCTGGCTGTATCTTTCTCCAGAACATCACTCCATCTGAGATCATACATACCCAGGATGACTCGAGTATGGAACACATTCGTACAGCATAATGATGTCAACGAGATAAAGTCAGTTGATCAAATGAAAATGCTGGCCCACAGATGGCTCCAACTTCATCCTGTTCCCTACTTGTATGTTTCATAACAATAAAAATGCTTTCAAATGAGCTGATGTAGGTAACAGCTCTTAGCTTGCCAATAAAGTTAGGAATCCTTAACCTGTAAATAGCTTGTCAATAAAGCTAGGGATCCTTAACCTTGTCAAACCCTGTGTAAAAAAAAAAAAAAAGAGAGAAGAATCGGTAAAACCTGCGATTTTGGCTTTAATAGCAACGCTCTTCTTGCCGAATAAGACAAGCGAATATTTGTATATGTAATAATTTCGCAAAAATCATTCTGAACCTAATGAAAAAAATAAATTTCATTGTGTTTATTTAGTATTAAACTAGTGTAAATTATCTATAATATATTTAGTTGGATTAGGCTAAATTAAATTGTGCTTGTTATAATAAGGTCAGGTAAGTTTCCTAAGGTTCTTTTGGTGCAAAATTATTAATTTTTATAGTAACAAAAAATATATGTATAAGAGAAAATTTTAGAAAGGATTTAATTTTAAATGAGAGAGAGAGAGAGAGAGAGAGAGAGAGAGAGAGAGAGAGAGAGAGAGAGAGAGAGAGAGAGAGAGAGAGAGAGAGAGAGAGAGAGAGAGAGAGAGAAGAGAATAAAAGAAGATACATAGTCAATAATTCCTTTTAAAACAACACACAACAAACACACAACAAACACACAACAAACACACAACAAACACACAACAAACACACAACAAACACACCACAAACACACAACAAACACACCACAAACACACCACAAACACACCACAAACACACAACAAACACACACAAACAAACACACAAACACACAAACACAACAAACACACAAACACAACAAACACACACACACAATAAACACAAACACACAACAAACACACAAACACACAAACAACAAACAAACACACAAACACAACAAACACACAAACAAACACACAAACACACAAACACAACAAACACACAAACACAACAAACACACAAACACAACAAACACACAACAAACACTAACAACAAACAGATCAAACACAAACAAGAAATCAAATACTAACAACAAACACAAACAACAAACAGATCAAACACAACAAACACACAAACAAACACACACACACACACAAACAACAAACATCACAAACAAACACACACAAACAACACACAAATAACAAACACACAACAAACACACAACAAACACAACAAACACAAACACACACACAAACACGACAAACACAACACACACAACAAACACACAAACACACAAACACACAAACACAAACACAACAAACACACAAACACAACAAACACACAAACACAACAAACACACAAACACAACAAACACACAAACACAACAAACAAACACAAACAAACACACACACAAACACAAACACACAACAAACACACAATAAACACAACAACAAACAAACACAAACAAACACAACAAACACTCAACAAACCAACACAACAAACACTCAACAAACCAACACAACAAACACTCAACAAACCAACACAACAAACACTCAACAAACCAACACAACAAACACTCAACAAACCAACACAACAAACACTCAACAAACCAACACAACAAACACACCACAAACACACAACAAACACACAACAAACGCACAACAAACACACAACAAGCGCACAACAAACACACAACAAACACACAACAAACACAAAACAAACACACAACAAACACACAACAAACACACAACAAATACAAAACAAACACACAACAAACACACAACAAACACACAACAAACACACAACAAACACACAACAAACACAAAACAAACACAACAAACACAAAAACAGACACAAAACAAACACACAACAAACACAAAACACACAACAAACACAACAAACACAAAACAAACACAAAACAAACACAAAACAAAACATAACAAACACACAACAAACACACAACACACAACAAACACAACAAACACACAACAAACACACAACACACAACACACAACAAACACAAAACAGACACAAAACAAACACACAACAAACACACAACAAACACACAACAACAACCATTTCTCTAAAAACTCTCCTAATTAACATTTTGCCTGAGCTAATTTATGCCAATTAAGAATAAAAATGAACGTAGTTAATCAGAGGTAAGGTCATTAAAGGTCATTAAGGTCAGTGTAAGACACTGGTAATTTACTGCTGTTATTACCACGTAGAGTTCCTATACCCGGGTATTTCCTCTCTGTAATGTTTGGGTTGTATCTGTAAAAATTGGGTTTATTAGCGTTCGATATGTGTTTTTTTTTGGGTGGGTGGGGGTGATTAATGGTTCTTAAATTTGTATTGGATTTGTGATGAAGGATTTTTTTTTTTGGGTGGGTATAAGGGATGCAGGGTAAAATTCCTTTAAGGGCAGATATTCCTGCCTTTTTTTTGTTCTTTGTCTGGGGAGCCTTAGTTAGACGAGTGCTTGGCACCTACACCATTACATACCACCATTACTATCACTATTACTACCACCTACCTACCTTACTACCACTACCACCACTACTACCTACCTACTACTACCTACCACCATTACTCCACCACCACTTACTACCACCATTACCACCATACCACACTATTACCACCAACTATCACTACCACCACCTACCACACACTACTACCACCACATTACCACCACCACTACCACCATTACCACCACTACACTACCACTACCACCACTCACCTACCTATTACCACCACCATTACTACCACTCCATTACTACCACTCACTTATACTACCACCACATTACTACCACCATTACTACCACCATTACTTACCTACCACTCACTTACTCCACCACCTACCACCACTATTACTACACTTATTACTACCACTACTACTACCACTATTACTACCACCATTACTACCACTATTACTACCACTACTACTACCACCATTACTACCACCATTACTATCACCATTACTAACACCATTACTACCACCATTACTATCACTATTACTATCATTATTACTACCACCATTACTACCACCATTACTACCATTACTACCACCACTACTACCACTACCAGTACCACCATTACTACCACCCTTACTATCACCACTACCACTATCAGTACCACCACTACCACTACCACAACTGATACCACTACCACAACTACTACCACTAGCACTACTACCACTGCTACCACAACTACCACTGCTACCACAACTACCACTGCTACCACACCTACCACTCCTATCACAATTACCATTGCTACCACAACTACCAATGCTACCACAATACCACTCCTATCACAATTACCACTGCTACCACAACTACCACTGCTACCACAACTACCACTGCTACCACAACTACCACTGCTACCACAACTACCACTCCTATCACAATTACCACTGCTACCACAACTACCACTGCTACCACAACTACCACTGCTACCACAACTACCACTGCTACCACAACTACCACTCCTATCACAATTACCACTGCTACCACAACTACCACTGCTACCACAACTACCACTACTACCACAACTACTACCACTGTCATCACCACCATTATCACTACCACTACCCCTCCAATCATTCAACATCTATCTTTGCAAAAGGAAAAGACAAAGGGCCCAAGAGCTACCACACAACTCCTGCAGACACAAACAGTGGGCCCAGGAGATACTACACAACTCCTGTATTTGTGTGTGTGTGTGTGTGTGTGTGTGTACACTCACCTAATTGTTGTTGCAGGGGCCGAATCTCAGCTCCTGACCCCTCCTCTCCTGGTTGCGCGAGTTCTGTCATACCTTAACTTAAAACTGTGTATTGATCCCGCCTCAACCACTTCACTGTCTAAAGTTAGAGAAGTAGTTTGTAACATCCTTGTGACACATCTGTATTACGTGAGATCCGCCTCTCAAATTCATCCTGTCCACGCCTTCGATTCCTCTCAGTATCTTGTACGTCGTGATCATGTCACATCTGGTTCTTCTGTCGTCTAGTGTAGCCAGGTTTAGCTCTTCTAGATTCTCTTCTCTTGACGTATTTTATCAGATGCGGGTTGCACACTGGCGCTGCATACTCCAAGACGGTCCTGACTCTCTCTCTCACTTTCTCCTCTCTTCCTTCTTAGAAATTCAACTTTGTTCCTTCCTCTCTCAATTCTTATATTTACATCTCCCTTACTGAATTTCCTCCCTTTCTTTCTCCCTTCTTACATCCCTCCCTCCCTCCCTCCCTCACTCCCTCCCACGACATATATATGGTGGTCATTTCCTGCTCTTACCTTCCTGGATTTAAAATACTGCATCTCCTTCCCTCCTGATCATTATCTCCATCACCATACTCTCCATCACTATACTCTCCATTACTATACTCTCCATCACTATACTCTCCATCACTATACTCTCCATCACTATACTCTCCATCACTATACTCTCCATCACTATACTCTCCATCACTATACTCTCCATCACTATACTCTCCATCACTATACTCTCCATCACTATACTCTCCATCACTATACTCTCCATCACTATACTCTCCATCACTATACTCTCCATCACTATACTCTCCATCACTATACTCTCCATCACTATACTCTCCATCACTATACTCTCCATTACTATACTCTCCATCACTATACTCTCCATCACTATACTCTCCATCACCATACTCTCCATTACTATACTCTCCATCACTATACTCTCCATCACTATACACTCCATCACTACACCATCCCTACACACTCACATCACTATACACTCCATCACTACACCATCCCTACACACTCCATCACTATACACTCCATCACTACACCATCCCTACACACTCACATCACTATACACTCCATCACTACACCATCCCTACACACTCCATCACTATACACTCCATCACTACACTCTCCACTACACACTCCACTGCACGCTGTACTACACACTCCATCACTATACACTCCACTATACACTCCATCACTACACCATCCCTACACACTCCATCATTATACACTCCATCACTACACCATCCCTACACACTCCATCACTATACACTCCACTATACACTCCATCACCTATCTAAATTCAACTCTACACTGGTATTAGATGTTAAATATATATCAGAATGCTTGTGAAACATTGTTATTAGTGTATATTGGTGGAGGGGGAGCCAGGGAGACAGGGAGACAAGGAGAGGCAGAGTGAGCCAGGGAGAGACAGAGGCAGGGAGAGGGCCAGGGAGACAGATACTGAGGCAGGGAGAGAGGGAGCCAGGGAGAAACAGACTGAGTCAGAGAGGGAGGCAGGGAGAAAGTGAGCCAGGGAGAGTGTAAATGTCACTATGTTTACGGTACTGGTGTAAGGTCGCATCTCTGACCTTAAGAATGTCACTGTGTGTAAAGGTTATTTAACCTTTCTGGAAGGGAGAGAATGAGAGAGAGAGAGAGAGAGAGAGAGAGAGAGAGAGAGAGAGAGAGAGAGAGAGAGAGAGAGAGAGAGAGAGAGAGAGAGAGAGAGAGAGAGATTTTCGCAGCTGCCTCAACACGAGTTTCCTCTCAGCTGGAATTTCCTCTCAGCGCCATCTCACTCACGGTCAAATATGGTCGAGTTTTCCTCTCAGCACCGTAAGGGGCCAGACTCATCCCCTATCCGGCCATCTAGCCTGCAATCCCCTTACAACCCACCGTCATCTGGCCCGGGGATGGGAGGGAGGATGCTGCGGATATGGGGGAGGAGGCCTGGGGATGGATGGGAGGAGGGATGCTGGGGGATGGGAAGGAGGGAGGAGACTGGGAATGGGAGAGATGCTGGGGGATGGGAAGGAGGAAGGATGCTGGGGATGGGAGAGATGCTGGGGGATGGTAGAAAGGATGCAGGGAATGGGGGAAAGATGCTGGGGGACGGGAGAGAGGATGCTGGGGATGGGGAGGAGGCCTGGGGATGGATGGGAGGAAGGATGCTGGAGGATGGGAGGGAGAATGCTTGGGGATGGGAGGAAGGATGCTGGGGGATGGGAGGGAGAATCCTTGAGGATGGGAGGAAGGATGCTGGGGGATGGGAGGGAGGATGCTGGAGATGAGAGGGAGGATGCTGGGGATGGGAGGAAGGATGCTGAGGGATGGGAGGGAGGATGCTGTGGGATTGGAGGGAGAGAGAAGATGAAAGAAATCCATCATGCATCTCTTCCATCTCGCCTCATTTTCCGGCATCTTGGTTCAAAATGTTTTTTTTCGTGTTGCAGACTTGATCTGTTAGTATTTTTTCCATCCTGGTTATTTCTGTGTTTGTTTTTAAGGTTTGGAACGTGTGTGTGTGTGTGTGTGTGTGTGTGTGTGTGTGTGTGTGTGTGTGTGTGTGTGTGTGTGTGTGTGTGTGTGTGTACTCACCTAGTTGTACTCACCTAGTTGAGGTTGCGGGGGTCGAGTCCGAGCTCCTGGCCCCGCCTCTTCACTGATCGCTACTAGGTCACTCTCCCTGAGCCGTGAGCTTTATCATACCTCTGCTTAAAGCTATGTATGGATCCTGCCTCCACTACATCGCTTCCCAAACTATTCCACTTACTGACTACTCTGTGGCTGAAGAAATACTTCCTAACATCCCTGTGATTCATCTGTGTCTTCAGCTTCCAACTGTGTCCCCTTGTTACTGTGTCCAATCTCTGGAACATCCTGTCTTTGTCCACCTTGTCAATTCCTCCTCAGTATTTTGTATGTCGTTATCATGTCCCCCTATCTCTCCTGTCCTCCAGTGTCGTCAGGTTGATTTCCCTTAACCTCCTCCTCGTAGGACATACCTCTTAGCTCTGGGACTAGTCTTGTTGCAAACCTTTGCACTTTCTCTAGTTTCTTTACGTGCTTGGCTAGGTGTGGGTTCCAAACTGGTGCCGCATACTCCAATATGGGCCTAACATGCACGGTGTACAGGGTCCTGAACGATTCCTTATTAAGATGTCAGAATGCTGTTCTGAGGTTTGCTAGGCGCCCATATGCTGCAGCAGTTATTTGGTTGATGTGCGCTTCAGGAGATGTGCCTGGTGTTATACTCACCCCAAGATCTTTTCCTTGAGTGAGGTTTGTAGTCTCTGACCCCCTAGACTGTACTCCGTCTGCGGCCTTCTTTGCCCTTCCCCAATCTTCATGACTTTGTACTTGGTGGGATTGAACTCCAGGAGCCAATTGCTGGACCAGGTCTGCAGCCTGTCCAGATCCCTTTGTAGTTCTGCCTGGTCTTCGATCGAGTGTATTCTTCTCATCAACTTCACGTCATCTGCAAACAGGGACACCTGTGTGTGTGTGTGTGTGTGTGTGTTTGTGTACTTACCTAGTTGTGGTTGCAGGGGTTGATTCACAGCTACTGGCCCTGCCTCTTCACTGGTGTACTCACCTAGTTGTACTCACCTAGTTGAGGTTGCAGGGGTCGAGTCCGAGCTCCTGGCCCCGCCTCTTCGCTGGTCGCTACTAGGTCACTCTCCCTGAACCGTGAGCTTTATCATACCTCTGCTTGAAGCTATGTATGGATCCTGCCTCCACTACATCGCTTCCCTAACTATTCCACTTCCTGACTACTCTGTAGCTGAAGAAATACTTCCTAACATCCCTGTGATTCATCTGTGTCTTCAGCTTCCAACTGTGTCCCCTTGTTACTGTGTCCCCTTGTTGCTGTGTTCCCTTGTTGCTGTGTCCCCTTGTTGCTGTGTCCCATCTCTGGTGTGTGTGTGTATGTGTGTGTGTGTGTGTGTGCACTTACCTAGTTGTGGTTGCAGGGGTCGATTCACAGCTACTGGCCCTGCCTCTTCACTGGTGTGTGTGTGTACTCACCTATTTGTACTCACCTATTTGTGGTTGCAGGGGTCGAGTCCTAGCTCCTGGCCCCGCCTCTTCACCGGTTGCTACTAGGCCCTCTCTCTCCCCGCTCCATGAGCTTTATCAAACCTCGTCTTAAAACTGTGTATGGTTCCTGCCTCCACTACGTCATTTTCTAGGCTATTCCACTGCCTTACAACTCTATGACTGAAGAAATACTTCCTACTATCTCTCTGACTCATTTGTGTCTTCAACTTCCAATTGTGGCCTCTTGTTTCTGTGTCCCCTCCCTGGAACATCCTGTCCTTGTCCACCTTGTCTATTCCACGCCAGGCGCCCATATGCTGCAGCAGTTATCTGATTGATGTGTGCTTCCGGAGACATGCTCGGTGTTATACTCACCCCAAGATCTTTCTCCTTGAGTGAGGTTTGCAGTCTTTGGCCACCTAGCCTATACTCTGTCTGTGGTCTTCTGTGCCCTTCCCCTATCTTCATGACTTTGTATTTGGCAGGATTAAATTCGAGAAGCCATTTGCTGGACCAGGTGTCCAGTCTGTCCAGGTCTCTTTGAAGTCCTGCCTGGTCCTCATCAGATTTAATTCTCCTCATTAACTTCACATCATCTGCAAACAGGGACACTTCTGAGTCTAACCCTTCCGTCATGTCGTTCACATATACCAAAAATAGCACTGGTCCTAGGACCGACCCCCTGTGGGACCTCCCCGCTCGTCACAGGTGCCCACTGTGATACATCATTACGTACCATGACTCGTTGTTGCCTCCCTGTCAGGTATTCTCTGATCCATTGCAGTGCCCTTCCTGTTATATGCGCCTGATGCTCTAGCTTCTGCACTAATCTCTTGTGAGGAACTGTGTCAAAGGCCTTCTTGCAGTCCAAGAAGATGCAATCAACCCACCCCTCTCTCTCTTGTCTTACTTCTGTTATTTTATCATAAAACTCCAGAAGGTTTGTGACACAGGATTTGCCTTCCTCCGTAATCCGTGCTGGTTGGCATTTATACTCCTGTTCCGTTCCAGGTGCTCCACCACTCTCCTCCTGATAATCTTCTCCATAATTTTGCATACTATACACGTCAATGACACAGGTCTATAGTTTAGTGCCTCTTTTCTGTCTCCTTTTTTGAAAATGGGAACTACATTTGCCTGTCTTCCATACCTCAGGTAGTCGCCCAGTTTCCAGGGATGTGTTAAGAATTGTTGGTAGTGGTACGCACAACATATCTGCTCCTCTCTAAGGACCCACGGAGAGATGTTGTCCGGTCCCATTGCCTTTGAGGTATCGATGTCCCTTAGCAGTTTCTTCACGTCCTCCTCATCTGTATGTATGTCGTCCAACACTTGTTGGTGTATTCCTTGTTGGTGTCCCCATCTGGTCTGTCCCCCCAGAGTCCTTCCTGTCTCTACTGTAAATACTTCCTTAAATCTCGTGTTGAGCTCCTCACATACCTCTTGATCGTTTCTTGTGAGTTCTCCACCTTCTTTCCTCAGCCTTATCACCTGGTCCTTGACTGTTGTCTTCCTCCTAATGTGGCTATACAGCAGTTTCGGGTCAGATTTGACTTTCGATGCTATGTCGTTTTCATACTGTCGCTGGGCCTCCCTCCTTATCTACGCATACTCGTTTCTGGCTCTTCTACTAATCTCCTTGTTTTCCTGGGTCCTATGCCTCCTGTACCTTTTCCATTCTCTGTTGCACTTAGTTTTTGCCTCCCTACACCTTCGGGTAAACCAAGGACTCGTTTTGGTCTTCCTATTATTTCTGTTTCCCTTGGGAACAAACCTTTCCTCTGCCTCCTTGCACTTTGTTGCCACATACTCCATCATCTCGTTTACTGATTTTCCTACCATTTCTCTGTCGCACTGAACCTCCTGCAGGAAGTTTCTAATACCAGTGTAGTCCCCTTTTATAGTTTGGCCTGTCCCCTTCAGTTCCTCTTACCTTCTCTACTTGTAACTCTACTATATAGTCAAAACTCAGAACCACATGATCGCTAGCTCCAAGGGGCCTCTCATAAGTGATGTCCTCAATGTCTGAACTGCTCAGGGTGAACACAAGATCCAGTCTTGCTGGCTCATCCTCCCCTCTCTCTCTGGTTGTGTCCCTGACATGTTGATGCATGAGGTTTTCAAGTACCACATCCATCATCTTGGCTCTCCATGTTTCGGGACCCCCATGTGGCTCCAGGTTTTCCCAGTCGATCTCCCTGTGTGTGTGTGTGTGTGTTGGGATACAGACAGCCCCATACAAGGCCGGCAAACACACACACCATACAGGCAGAGGGACAGTCAGAGGGACAGGCAGAGGGACAGGCAGAGGGACAGGCAGAGGGACAGGCAGAGGGACAGAGGGACAGAGGAAGGGAACAGGCAAAGGAACAGACAGGAAGAGAGACAGAATGATAGGACAGAAAGAGGGGACAGAGGGACAGACAGGCAGACAGACAGAAAGAAGGGACAGACAGAAGGACAGACAGAGAGATAGACAGACAAACAGCATATTCTTACTAACCCTGATGCAAAATTGACTTATCATTGGACTCTCGTTTTCTTTATTGCCATTATGACGTCAGTAGCTGAGAGCCAATCATGATGTCAGTAGCTGAGAGCCAATCATCTCTCAGTAATCCCCAGATCAACTATCTGAGAGTATACGCTACTATTCTGATCAAACCATCAATTTCAACTGAATAGAACAAGTCCAATATCCATACTGTCAATTATTCCACCTGGGAAAGTTGATTTATTTGATCGACTGGTGTCCCGTAGCTGGGTTGGTAGCGCACTCACCTCACACACTGAGGTCCGTGGTTCGATTACCGGTACGGGTGGAAATATCTGATGTGTTTCCTAAAGACACCTGATGTCCATGTTCATCTAGCAGTAAAATAGGTACCTGGGTGTTAGTGGACTGGTGTGGGTCGCATCCAGGGGACAAAATTAACATAATTTGCGGGAAATGCTCAGCATAACAGAGGACTTTCTATATAGTAATATGTCATTGATGTCAGCTATGGTCTGTATAAGTTGTATCACGTACTGGTAGAAATAAAGATTATAATAATAATAATAATAATAATAATAATAATAATAATAATAATAATAATAATAATAATAATAATAATAATAATAATAATAATAATTATTATTATTATTATTATTAAGTAAATCTATTTTAAGTTATTTTTCACACACACACACACACACACACACACACACACACACACACACACACAGTTTCAGTGCCAGTTCATATAAAA
>NC_091357.1:18068622-18083622 GCF_038502225.1 Cherax quadricarinatus
ATATCTGGTACCTAGCGTACCAGATACACTAGTACCTGACATGATCAGTGTATATAAGCGTCAAGCCATGTAGATACATCACATATACGTAATTTATATAGGTGAACCGTAGACAATGTCAGTCGGCTGTTGGGTGAGGGAGAGGTGCTGGAATAAGGGTGAGAGAGGGTGAGGGAGAGATACTGGAATAAGGGGGTAAAAGGGAGGGCAATAGGATGTTAAAGAGGCACCCTGTCAATTCCTTCCTCTCCTCTTTTTTCTTCTTTCACCCTGTCTAATTCTAGCTGTCTGTCTCTCTAGGCAATTTAGAAGTTTGATTACTCTGTTATGCTTCGAGGTATACCATCTCTCTCTCTCTCTCTCTCTCTCTCTCTCTCTCTCTCTCTCTCTCTCTCTCTCAATCCATCTATAGCTATCTCTCACAATTACTGGTTTTCCTCCCGTGGTGACAGGCTGGCGACAGCATCCTCGCCTCGCGCGCAAGATTCCTCTCTGAGAACGGAAATTTGACTTCGTCTCCCGACAACGCTGAGATGAAGCCACTCAGACCCTCATTAAATCTTACAGTAAAAGCCTCTTACCTTCACCTCCACGCCTGCCACACGCACCTGCAACGCAGTCACCTGCGTTAAAAAGCACACGTCCACAAACTTTCTCAAAGAAAAAAAGGGAGAAAGATTTAGATTCGTTTCCCTTCGAAATTTTACGAGATTTACGTTTTCGTAAATTTTTGAGATAGTTATTTCATTTATATTTTTCGTGTGAGGCGGGAACACGGGTTTTCTCGATGGACGTGAGGCCAGTAGTAACAGCCTTTTTGATCAGGCCCTGATCCACCGGGAGGCCCGGTTATGGACCAGGCCGCGGGGGCGTTGACCCCCGGAATACCCTCCAGGTAGGTAGACTCCAGGTAGGTATGCTCTATTGCGATTTAAGGTGTTTGTTGACATCAGTGGCTGGCGTCTGGCGGGAGATTTTTAAATGCCCGACATGTCAACAGCGATCAGCTGATGGTAGCCAGACATGTAAACAAAGATCAGCTGATGGTGGGCTGGAGAGGAATGAGTCAGGGGTTATATTTGTCTTTGCCATGATGCTTCTGTTGTTAGTGCAGTCTTCTGTTTCTGCTATTGCTGCTACCTGTGATACTGCTGCTGCTACAGGTGTTGCTGATACTGCTGCAGCTACAGGTGTTGCTGATACTGCTGCTGCTTTTACTGCTGTCACTGCTGGTGCTACTGCTGTTGGTGCCCATAAACTGCTACTGCTTCTGTTGCAAGAGTAGAGGCTGTTACCTCTGCCAATGCCGTTGTCGCCGCGCTGCCGTTGTTACTGTTGTCTCTGTTACTGCTACTTCGGCGACCCTGACTGCTACTACTGTTTTCTATCCATTATTAGGCATCCCTCAGGAAATTATGTTCATTATCTTACCTCATTTGCATACACCATTAACCTGGTAGACCTCGCCTGCGTTACCTAACGCATATATGTTTATTCCTGTTGGGTATCCTTGCTGTGCATTGTTGGGTATCCCTGCTGTGCATCCCTTTTGGGTACCCCAGTTAGGCATCCCTATTGGTATCCCTGTTGTGTATCCTGTTGGGTATCCCTGCTGTGCATCCCTGTTGGAAATCCCTGTTGTGCATCCCTCTCGGGTACTCTTCTTGGGTATTCCTCTTGGGTATCCCTCTCGGATATCCGTCTTGGATATCCCTCTCAGGTATCTGTCTTGGGTATACCTCTCGGGTATCCCTCATGGGCATCCCTACTGTTTCAATTGTCTGTTTCTCCGGTTCTTGACGCATTCTCAAATCATTGCTCAGTTTTTCATTAAGTAACAGTATCCCTTAAGGCTCGATCTGCGTTACTGAAGACGTTTACTCCCTTAACAATCTCCCTTAGTCGATAATCTCCTTTACTCCATGAAACGCCATGTGCTAAATCTCCCTTATTCAAGCAATGAAATCCCCCTCACTCTGTCAATAATCTCCCCCCTTATGAAAATCCCTGATAATCCCTGATAATCCCTGATAATCTCCCCTCAGCGAGGCTCTGCACCCTCACGTGTTCTATAATTTCGTCAGTACGTCAATGAGACGGAGCCGAGTTTGCTATAATCTGACATTAATGTTGCTATAAAGTCTCTCTATGTTGAGCCAGGTAGTTCTAGCTTACTCTATTGCCTCACTTTTCTAATGTATTAGCTAGATCAACCAATGTATTATTATATATATATATATATATATATATATATATATATATATATATATATATATATATATATATATATATATATATATATATATATATATATATATATATATATATATATCGTGCCGAATAGGTAAAATTGGTCAATTAGCAAGAACTCATTTAAAATTCGTTCTAAAATTTTCTCGTATACGTTTAAAGATATATTTTTTTTTCATTTATGTTAATGTAAAAATTAATATTTTTGTACCAAAGGAACCTTAGAAAACTTACCTGACCTTATTATAACAAGCGCAATTTATTAGGTAAGTTTACAATAATTTAATAATAAATAAACACAATGAAATATATTTTTTTCGTTAGGTTCAGAATGATTTTTGCGAAATTATTACATACACAAATTTTCGCTTGTCTTATTCGGCAAGAAGAGCGTTGCTATTTAGGCCAAAATAGCAAGTTTTACCTATTCGGCACGACACTATGTATATATATATATATATATATATATATATATATATATATATATATATATATATATATATATATATATATATATATATATATATATATATATATATATATATATATATATATAGGCCAATTTTTATTTAGTACCTTTAGCGTTTGTTAGTTTTTTCTTCCGGCTGTTTCAAGGTTTTCCTGAGTATTTACTAACTTCCTCTTCTTCTTCTTTCTCCTCTGTTTCTCCTTCTTCCTCCCACATTATTCTCCCTTCCTACGTCCTATTTACCCTCTTTTCTTATCATCATTCTCCTTACTACGTCTTTCCCTGCCTTCACTCTCTCCTTCCTTTGTCACTCTTCTTTCTCCTCCTCCTCTCTTTTACTCCTGGTGGGCGAAACGTGTCCTCAGTAAATGTTATAATCGCCTACGTGTCGCCCATCTCCCTGTTCACATACTGGTCTTCTCCTCCTTCCTTCTTCTCCTAGTCTTCTTCTATCACTTCCTCCTCCTCCTCTTCCTCCTCCTCCTCTTCCTCCTCTTCCTCTTCCTCCTCCTCCTCTTCCTCCTCCTCCTCTTCCTCCTCCTCCTCTTCCTCCTCCTCCTCCTCGTAACAAGCTACAAAAAAACATAAAGGCTCTCTCACCAGGATTCATTAACAGAAAAATTTGCCATCTCATTATAAATATTAGTAATGGCTATTACAACCTCTATAATGTTATAGCTTCTCTATATAATGTTATTAGTATAATGCTGAAGCCTCTATAATGTTGCAGCCTCTATAATGTTGCAGCCTCTATAATGTTGCAGCCTCTATAATGTTGCAGCCTCTATAATGTTGCAGCCTCTATAATGTTGCAGCCTCTATAATGTTGCAGCCTCTATAATGTTGCAGCCTCTATAATGCTGAAGCCTCTATAATGTTGCAGCCTCTATAATGTTGCAGCCTCTATAATGTTGCAGCCTCTATAATGTTGCAGCCTCTATAATGTTGCAGCCTCTATAATGTTGCAGCCTCTATAATGTTGCAGCCTCTATAATGCTGAAGCCTCTATAATGTTGCAGCCTCTATAATGTTGCAGCCTCTATAATGTTGCAGCCTCTATAATGCTGAAGCCTCTATAATGTTGCAGCCTCTATAATGTTGCAGCCTCTATAATGTTGCAGCCTCTATAATGTTGCAGCCTCTATAATGTTGCAGCCTCTATAATGCTGAAGCCTCTATAATGTTGCAGCCTCTATAATGTTGCAGCCTCTATAATGTTGCAGCCTCTATAATGTTGCAGCCAGTCTATAATGTTGCAGCCTCTATAATGTTGCAGCCTCTATAATGTTGCAGCCTCATAATGTTGCAGCCTCTATAATGTTGCAGCCTCTATAATGTTGCAGCCTCTATAATGTTGCAGCCTCTATAATGTTGCAGCCTCTATAATGCTGAAGCCTCTATAATGTTGCAGCCTCTATAATGTTGCAGCCTCTATAATGTTGCAGCCTCTATAATGTTGCAGCCTCTATAATGTTGCAGCCTCTATAATGTTGCAGCCTCTATAATGCTGAAGCCTCTATAATGTTGCAGCCTCTATAATGTTGCAGCCTCTATAATGTTGCAGCCTCTATAATGTTGCAGCCTCTGTAATGTTGCAGCCTCTATAATGCTGCAGCCTCTATAATGTTGCAGCCTCTATAATGCTGAAGCCTCTATAATGTTGCAGCCTCTATAATGCTGAAGCCTCTATAATGTTGCAGCCTCTATAATGCTGAAGCCTCTATAATGTTGCAGCCTCTATAATGCTGAAGCCTTTATAATGTTGCAGCCTCTATAATGTTGCAGCCTCTATAATGTTGCAGCCTCTAATAATGCGCCTCCCTATAATGTTGCAGCCTCTATAATGTTGCAGCCTCTATAATGCTGAAGCCTCTATAATGTTGCAGCCTCTATAATGTTGCAGCCTCTAGAATGTTGCAGCCTCTATAATGTTGAAGCCTCTATAATGTTGAAGCCTCTATAATGTTGCAGCCTCTATAATGTTGCAGCCTCTATAATGTTGCAGCCTCTATAATGTTGCAGCCTCTATAATGTTGCAGCCTCTATAATGTTGCAGCCTCTATAATGTTGCAGCCTCTACAATGTTGCAACCTCTATAATGTTGAAGCCTCTATAATGTTGCGGCTTCTATAATGTTGCAGCCTCTATAATGTTGCAGCCTCTATAATGTTGCAGCCTCTATAATGTTGCAGCCTCTATAATGTTGAAACCTCTATAATGTTGCAGCCTCTATAATGTTGCAGCCTCTATAATGTTGCAGCCTCTATAATCTTGAAGCCTCTATAATGTTGCAGCCTCTATAATGCTGAAGCCTCTATAATGTTGCAGCCTCTATAATGTTGCAGCCTCTATAATGTTGCAGCCTCTATAATGTTGCAGCCTCTATAATGCTGAAGCCTCTATAATGTTGCAGCCTCTATAATGTTGCAGCCTCTATAATGTTGCAGCCTCTATAATGCTGAAGCCTCTATAATGTTGCAGCCTCTATAATGTTGCAGCCTCTATAATGTTGCAGCCTCTATAATGTTGCAGCCTCTATAATGTTGCAGCCTCTATAATGCTGAAGCCTCTGTAATGTTGCAGCCTCTATAATGTTGCAGCCTCTATAATGTTGCGGCCTCTATAATGCTGAAGCCTCTATAATATTGCAGCCTCTATAATGTTGCAGCCTCTATAATGTTGCAGCCTCTATAATGCTGAAGCCTCTATAATGCTGAAGCCTCTATAATGTTGCAGCCTCTATAATGTTGCAGCCTCTATAATGTTGCAGCCTCTATAATGTTGCAGCCTCTATAATGTTGCAGCCTCTATAATGCTGAAGCCTCTATAATGCTGAAGCCTCTATAATGTTGCAGCCTCTATAATGTTGCAGCCTCTATAATGTGTGTTGGCAGAGAGGAGAGGCAGCGTCGGGTACAGCTGCTCTGTGATGTTTATGTTACTGTGAGAGAGAGAGAGAGAGAGAGAGAGAGAGAGAGAGAGAGAGAGAGAGAGAGAGAGAGAGAGAGAGAGAGAGGGAGAGAGAGAGAGAGAGAGAGAGAGAGAGAGAGAGAGAGTTTGGAGGGGAGACTAAATCAGAGACCAATAAAAAAGGATTCCATTTATCCTGACTCATGGACCAGTGAGTAAGGAATATCCTGGAGGATGACTGGCAGTATCCTGAGAGACAGCTTGGGATATCCTACAAGACAGTTTGGGATATCCTGAGAGATAATTTCGCATATCCTATATGAGAGTTTGGGATATTACGACGCACTCTGCACTACTCCTTTCTTGGATCATGGAGGTACCGGGACTGGATCACCAAATTACATCTTAACTTTTAAGCGTTTTACAATAGTAATAATGGAGGGATTTAGATGCGCTTCTAGTATGTTCTAGATTGACGCTTTCTAAGAACTTTTTACTCCTATAAGTTTTGGTCTAACATTCGTAGTTTTTATTTTATGATTTTTTTTTGAAAGAGCCTAAGCAGTCATTATCAGATGTTTCTTGAGTCAAGTCTGTCACTACACTGGTTAACGTCTCGTCTCCCAACTCCCACTGGGAGGGAGTTAGGGCTCTCTGATTGGCTACTTGAGGACGACGATGAGCTCGCGTATTGGTCAAGAGGCCATGTCAACAATTTCTTGCTTCCTGATTGGTTCTGCAGCCTTCGAGACAGGCTTCCAGCAGGCTTTGTCATGATCGAGGGCAGTTCAGTAGTACCCTGAGTCAAGGACCCTTCAGTTCTCATGAACACACCCTTCTTTTCTTCCCTTTTTATTTCACATTCAGCAAAACACCCTCATTAAAACGCCCTTCTTTTTCTCCCTTCTTCTTTCAACGTCATCAAAACTCCCTTCTTTTCCTACCTTCCTATTTCATTCTTACCAAAACACCCTCATCTCCCTCTTCACCCCTATCAAAACACCCTTATCTCCCTCTTCACCCCTATCAAAACACCCTTTCCCCCCCCCCCCTCCACCTTGCATAACACTGCTCATTTAGCTTCGCTATCTCAGTCCTACCAAGTAATCACCGTCCATCCCACCGACAGATTAACTGCAAGAAACTCCCTTTTCCTCCTCAGCTTCCGGTAATTTTTTTGCACTCGAGGGGCGGCGTGTTGTACCCGCGTAATTTCTCCCCACCAAACTCTAACCACTAGCAATTAACTGGTGGGGTTGAAGCAGCCTCCAGTGAACTGGGATACGCTACTTGGGGTTAAATTCCCAGCTGTGGGGTACTCGATGCTCCTCAAGATCGACTCGGATGTTCAATTTTTCTCCACTTGCGGCTCCGCCATAACAACTTGACCGGCCAAGTTTGGCTCCTCTGGTTAAATTATCTCCCACCAGTTGAGGCCAATATTGAATACAGGGAGTCGCCAGCCTCTCTTTATAATAAGCTATTTCTCATTATCTCTTCTGTTTATAATTACTTATTTCTCCTCCGTCTTTACAATGACCTATTTCTCATTACCTCTTCTGTTTATAATGACCCATTTCTCATCGCCTCTCTTGTCTGCATAATTACCTAATTCTCATTACCTCTTTTGTCTTCATACTGACCTATTTTCCATTACCTCTTCTGTTTACAAATATCTATTTCTCGTCTGTCTTTATAATTACAGTTATCTATTCCAAGCATCGCACAGGTGGGCTGTCTTACCTTCCAGTTCTCATTCTCACTGATCATATTTCTCAAACCTCACAGTCTCCTCTCCTACGGTCTTCCTGCTCTCTTAAGTTCTCTCCTCAACAGTCTTAATTCCTGTTGTTAGGTAAGACACATATGCAACAGTTAGGTATCTTTATTTCGAAACGTTTCGCCTACACAGTAGGCTTCTTCAGTCGAGTACAGAAAAGTTGATAGAAGCAGAAGATACTTGAAGACGATGTAATCAGTCCATCACCCTTAAAGTTTTGAGGTGGTCAGTCCCTCAGTCTGGAGAAGAGCATTGTTCCGTTGTCTCGCCTACGTCTCACCTCCTGGCACTATATAAAGGCTCCATCCTGTCACTTCAACTTCATATTGTTTCAGACAACGGAACAATGCTCTTCTCCAGACTGAGGGACTGACCACCTCAAAACTTTAAGGGTGATGGACTGATTACATCGTCTTCAAGTATCTTCTGCTTCTATCAACTTTTCTGTACTCGACTGAAGAAGCCTACTGTGTAGGCGAAACGTTTCGAAATAAAGATACCTAACTGTTGCATATGTGTCTTACCTAACAATCTGTCGGTATTTTATACCATTTTAATGTTCAGTCTTAATTCCGTTAATTGGTCGCATCTTAGAACGTAGGGATCGCTGAGGCCTTGTGGTATTCCACAGTCGACTTCCTATCCGTCAGATTTTGAGTGAAGATTTGATCTAGTCTTGCCGGCTCATCCCTATCTCTTATTTTCGTAGCTTTTCCCAACATGATGGTTCAGAGAGCTTTCCACTGCTAATTGACTGGTTTTAGCTATTAGGCACAAAGAAGTATAAGTAACAGAAGTCCAAAAGTTATTTTACAGCTCTATACATGTGATGAATGGTTTTGAAAACCGACAAGTTGAAGAATTGAGACACTTATGCAACACATGGGAATCTTTATTGAAGAAACGTTTCGCCACACAGTGGCTTCATCAGTCCAATACAAAGTAGAAGTGGGTAAGGAGAGTAGAAGTTTGAGGTAATCAGTCCCTCAACCTGGATTCGATGTGTTCAGTCCATCACTCTTGTAGGAAGTGCAGCATAGGGCCAGAGAGGTGGCTTATATACTGCGGAGAGATGACTTGAAGCAGGAGGAGGCGGGATCACAGTGGGACCTGCCACTAGTGTAAGTAGGTCGTCGTCCAAAGGTTGGGCAAGCGTTGAAGTCTTTGTACCAAGATCCCATGATGTTGCAGTGTCTGACAGATGTGATGAATGGTTTTGAAAACATCTGTCAGACACTGCAACGTCATGGGATCTTGGTACAAAGACTTCAACGCTTGCCCAACCTTTGGACGACGACCTACTTACACTAGTGGCAGGTCCCACTGTGATCCCGCCTCCTCCTGCTTCAAGTCATCTCTCCGCAGTATATAAGCCACCTCTCTGGCCCTATGCTGCACTTCCTACAAGAGTGATGGACTGAACACATCGAATCCAGGTTGAGGGACTGATTACCTCAAACTTCTACTCTCCTTACCCACTTCTACTTTGTATTGGACTGATGAAGCCACTGTGTGGCGAAACGTTTCTTCAATAAAGATTCCCATGTGTTGCATAAGTGTCTCAATTCTTCAGCTCTATACATCACTAGTGAGGCCTCATTTAGATTATGCTACTCAGTTTTGGTCTCCATACTACAGGATGGATATAGATTCATTAGAGAACATACAGAGAACAATGACTAAAATGATTTACTGTGTAAGGAACCTCCCGTATGAAGATAGACTTAAAGCCTTAAATCTCCACTCTCTGGAGAGGCGTAGAATGAGGGGGAGATATCATTGAAGTGTATAAGTGGATGACGGGCATAAACAAGGGAGAAATTAATAAAGTACTGAGGGTGTCGAACCAGGTAAGAACCAGGAATAATGGATATAAGTTGGATAAATTTAGATTTAGAAAGGACATAGGTAAGTACTGGTTTTCTAACAGAGTTGTAGATGCGTGGAACAGTCTTCCTAGTGGGGTGATAGAGGTTAGGACCTTGGGTAGCTTTAAGAAGAGACTGGACAATATATGAGTGGGAGGGGCTGGGTTTGATTGGTGTCGTGGGGTACGGGAGTTATTTCTTGGGTAGCTTTGGGTAGAGATCGTTTTGATAAGGACCTGCCTTGTATGGGCCAGTGGGATTTCTGCAGTGTTCCTACATTCTTATGTTCTTATACACACACACACCACTCAGTCACCAGTAGGTCACCACTCAGTCACCAGCAGGTCACCACTCAGTCACCAGTAGGTCACTACTCAGTCACTAGTAGGTCACCAGTCAGTCACCAGTAGATCACCTCTGTCACCAGTAAGTCACCACTCAGTCTTCAGTAGATCACCACTCAGTCACCAGTAGATCACCACTCAGTCACCAGTAAGTCACCACTCAGTCACCAGTAGATCACCACTCAGTCACCAGTAGATCACCACTCAGTCACCAGTAAGTCACCACTCCGTCACCAGTAGATCACCACTCAGTCACCAGTAAGTCATCACTCAGTCACCAGTAGATCACCACTCAGTCACAAGTAGATCACCACTCAGTCACCAGTAAGTCACCATTCAGTCACCATGCTCGACCACAGGTGACACTGGGAACCTTAATTATCTGGATATAAAATGCTGGTGAAATACAGTGCCCACGTAATGGAATCCTGGCATTAAGTTCTCTCTGTTTCTCAGTGTGGGTGAGTGTGGGAGGGTGTGTGTGGGAGGGTGTGTGTGGGAGGGTGTGTGTGTGTGGAAGGGTGTGTGTGTGTGGGAGGGTGTGTGTGTGGGAGGGTGTGTGTGTGTGTGTGGGAGGGTGTGTGTGTGGGAGGGTGTGTGTGTGGGAGGGTGTGTGTGTGTGGGAGGGTGTGTGTGTGTGTGTGGGAGGGTGTGTGTGTGGGAGGGTGTGTGTGTGTGGGAGGGTGTGTGTGTGGGAGGGTGTGTGTGTGTGTGGGAGGGTGTGTGTGTGGGAGGGTGTGTGTGTGTGGGAGGGTGTGTGTGGGAGGGTATGTGTGTGTGTGTGGGAGTGTGGGTGTGTGGGAGGGTGTGTGTGTGGGAGGGTGTGTGTGAGAGTGTGTGTGTGTGAGGGTGTGTGTGTGTGGGAGGGTGTGTGTGTGTGTGGGAGTGTGTGTGTGGGAGGGTGTGTGTGTGTGGGAGGGTGTGTGTGTGGGAGTGTGTGTATGTATGTGGGAGTGTGGGTGTGTGTGTGGGAGGGTGTGTGTGTGGGAGTGTGTGTGTGTGTGTGTGCGTGTGTGGGAGGGTGTGTGTGTGTGTGGGAGGGTGCGTGTGTGGGAGTGTGGGTGTGTGTGTGGGAGAGTACTACATCATTGTAGTCGTACACACGAACACATGTACACACGTACACATGTACACACGTACACATGTACACATGTACAATTTTTATACAAGAAGGCTCAGCTATTATCAGAATTATCCAACTAAAAGCTTTGAGAAATTTCTCAGCTTGAGTGGAAGACAACGTCAGCTTAGCTGAGGGCTCCAGGCCAGCCTGGTCTTTATAAGCTCGTAACTCTCCTGAGAGAGAGAGAGAGAGAGAGAGAGAGAGAGAGAGAGAGAGAGAGAGAGAGAGAGAGAGAGAGAGAGAGAGAGAGAGAGAGAGAGGCAGACAGACAGATAGACAGATAGACTGACAGACAGAGAATAATCTCACCTACTGACTTTATTAATTATTATTATTATTATTATTATTATTATTATTATTATTAGTAGTAGTAGTAGTAGTAGTAGTAATAGTAGCAAGAATACTATTAGTATTAGTAATAGTCGTAGTAGTAGTAGTAACAGCAGTCGTAATAATAATAATAATAATAATAATAATAATAATAATAATAATAATAATAATAATAATAATAATAATAATAATAATATTATTATTATTATTATTATTATTATTATTATTACTATTATTATTATTATTATTATTGTTGTTGTTGTTGTTGCCACGACAAAGAACTAAACCCGTCGGGGTCATGAAACACCTGGAGAACTGGAGGTAACGAGGCTCTATCCGAAGGAAGGGAAAAACAGCTCCAATATCTTGGATCAAGAGCATTGCACCAGCCTCAAAGGAGATGGGTCTTCTCTTCTTCTCGTTTTCTCCCAGTGTCTCAAACAATACGAGTAATTAACGAATTTTTCCGTTTCTCCATCGTTCACAGTGGTAATTACTTCTCCGCGAAGCCAAAGTACTGAAAGAAATGAAAGCTGGAAACATTAGGACTTGTGGGTAACGAGGCGGTGAAGAACGAAGAAGTCTGGGAGGTCTGGAAGACAGTGTTGAGGTCTGGAAGACAGTGTTGTGCTCTGGGAGACAGTGTTGAGGTCTGAAAGACAGTGTTGTGCTCTGGAAAACAGTGTTGAGGTCTGGAAGACAGCGTTGAGGTCTGGAAGACAGTGTTGTGCTCTGGGAGACAGTGTTGAGGTCTGGAAGACAGTGTTGTGCTCTGGAAAACAGTGTTGAGGTCTGGAAGACAGCGTTGAGGTCTGGAAGACAGTGTTGTGGTCTGGAAGATAGTGTTGAGGTCTGGAAGACAGTGTTGGGGTCTGGAAGACAGTGTTGTGCTCTGGGAGACAGTGTTGAGGTCTGGAAGACAGTGTTGTGCTCTGGAAAACAGTGTTGAGGTCTGGAAGACAGCGTTGAGGTCTGGAAGACAGTGTTGTGGTCTGGAAGATAGTGTTGAGGTCTGGAAGACAGTGTTGGGGTCTGGAAGACAGTGTTGTGGTCTGGGAGACAGTGTTGAGGTCTGGAAGACAGTGTTGTGCTCTGGAAAACAGTGTTGAGGTCTGGAAGACAGCGTTGAGGTCTGGAAGACAGTGTTGTGGTCTGGAAGACAGTGTTGAGGTCTGGAAGACAGTGTTGGGGTCTGGAAGACAGTGTTGTGGTCTGGAAGACAGTGTTGTGGTCTGGAAGACAGTGTTGAGGTCTGGAAGACAGTGTTGTGCTCTGGAAGACAGTGTTGTGCTCTGGGAGACAGTGTTGAGGTCTGGAAGACAGTGTTGTGCTCTGGAAAACAGTGTTGAGGTCTGGAAGACAGTGTTGAGGTCTGGAAGACAGTGTTGAGGTCTGGAAGACAGCCTTGAGGTCTGGAGGACAGTGCTGTGATCTGGAGGACAGTGTTGTGGTCTGGAAGAGAGTGTTTTGGTTTGGAAGAGAGTATTGAGGTCTGGAAGACAGTGTTGATTGAACAGTGAGTTGAAGTGGAACAACTCAAGGAAGCTGAGTCAGAGGTATCAAGATGATTCCTAATACTTCTGATACTCCTGAAAGGACTCCTGATACCTGTGATACTACAGGAAGGACTCCTGATACCTGATACTACAGAAAGGACTCCTGATACCTGTGATACTACAGGAAGGACTGCTGATGCTACAGGAAGGGCTCCTGATACCTGATACTACAGGAAGGACTACTGATACCTTATTCTACAGGAAGGACTCTTGGTACCTGATACTATAGGAAGGACTCCTGATACTACAGGAAGGACTCATGAAACTACAGGAAGGACTCCTGATACCTGTGATACTACAGGATGGACTCCTGATACTACAGGAAGGACTCCTGATACTACAGGAAGGACTTCTGATACTACAGAAAGGACTCCTGTCACCTGTGATACTACAGGAAGGACTCCTGATACTACAGGAAGTACTCCTGATACTACAGGAAGAGCTCCTGGTACTACAGGAAGGACTCCTGATACTAGAGGAAGGACTTCTGATACTACAGGAAGGACTCTTGACACCTGTGATACTACAGGAAGGACTCCTGATACCTGTGATACTACAGGAAGGACTCCTGATACTACAGGAGGGACTCCTGATACTAGAAGAAGGACTCCTGATACTACAGGAAGGACTCTCGACACCTGTGATACTACAGGAAGGACTCCTGACACCTGTGATACTACAGGAAGGACTCCTGACACCTGTGATACTACAGGAAGGACTCCTGACACCTGTGATACTACAGGAAGGACGCCTGACACCTGTGATACTACAGGAAGGACTCCTGACACCTGTGATACTACAGGAAGGACTCCTGACACCTGTGATACCACAGGAAGGACTCCTGATACTACAGGAAGAACTCATGATACTACAGGAAGGACTCCTGACACCTGTGATACTACAGGAAGGACTCCTGACACCTGTGATACTACAGGAAGGACTCCTGATACTACAGGAAGGACTCCTGATACCTGTGATACTACAGGAAGGACTCCTGATACTACAGGAAGGACTACTGATACTACAGGAAGGACTCCTGATACCTGTGATACTCGAGGAAGGACTCCTGATACCTGTGATACTAGAGGAAGGACTCCTGATACCTGTGATACTAGAGGAAGGACTCCTGACACCTGTGATACTACAGGAATGACTCCTGATACTACAGGAATGACTCCTGATACTAGAGGAAGGACTCCTGATACTAGAGGAAGGACTCCTGACACCTGTGATACTACAGGAAGGACTCTTGACACCTGTGATACTAGAGGAAGGACTCCTGATACCTGTGATACTACAGGAAGGACTCTTGACACCTGTGATACTAGAGGAAGGACTCCTGATACTAGAGGAAGGACTCCTGACACCTGTGATACAGTCAATATGACTGGCAATGTCCTGCAGTAACTATTTTCACCATTATATCTTAACATACCAAATACACTTATTTTTCCCAGTCTAATTGTTCTTCTTAATTGGTCGTCAGAACTAACAGCGAGGTCATGTGGAGATAACGAGGGTTTGTGTACTTACCTATTTGTGGTTGCAGGGGTCGAGTCATAGCTCCTGGCCCCGCCTCTTCACTGATTGCTACTAGGTCCTCTCTCTCCCTGCTCCATGAGCTTTATCATACCTCGCCTTAAAACTATGTATGGTTCCTGCCTCCACTACTTCACTTTCTAGACTATTCCACGGCCTGACTACTCTATGACTGAAGAAATACTTCCTAACATCCCTTTGACTCATCTGAGTCTTCAACTTCCAATTATGACCCCTTGTTTCTGTGTCCCATCTCTGGAACATCCCGTCTTTGTCCACCTTGTCTATTCCACGCAGTATTTTATATGTCGTTATCATGTCTCTCCTGGCCCTCCTGTCCTCCAGTGTCGTCAGACCGATTTCCCTCAACCTTTCTTCGTAGGACAATCCCCTTAGCTCTGTGACTAGTCTTGTTGCAAACCTTTGCACTTTCTCTAATTTCTTGACTTGCTTGACTAGGTGTGGATTCCAAACTGGTGCTGCATACTCCAGTATGGGCCTGACGTAAATGGTATACAGAGTCTTGAACGATTCCTTACTGAGGTATCGGAACACTATCCTTGGGTTTACCAGACTCCCATATGATGCAGCAGTTATCTGGTTGATGTGCGCCTCAGGAGATGTGCTCGGTGTTATACTCACCCCAAGATCTTTCTCCTTGAGAGAGGTTTGCAGTCTTTGGCCACCTAGACTATGCTGTGTCTGCGGTCTTCTTTGCCCTTCCCCGATCTTCATGACTTTGCATTTGGCGGGGTTAAATTCTAGGAGCCAGTTGCTGGACCAGGCTTGTAGCCTGTCCAGATCTCTTTGTAGTCCTGCCTGATCCTCGAC
>NC_091357.1:18088622-18113622 GCF_038502225.1 Cherax quadricarinatus
GAGATCGACTGGGAAAACCTGGAGCCACATGGGGGTCCCGAAACATGGAGAGCAAAGATGATGGATGTGGTACTTGAAAACCTCATGCATCAACATGTCAGGGACACAACCAGAGAGAGAGGGGAGGATGAGCCAGCAAGACTGGATCTTGTGTTCACCCTGAGCAGTTCAGACATCGAGGACATCACTTACGAGAGGCCCCTTGGAGCTAGCGATCATGTGGTTCTGAGTTTTGACTATATAGTAGAGTTACAAGTGGAGAAGGTAACAGGAACTGAAGGGGACAGGCCAAACTATAAAAGGGGGGACTACACAGGTATGAGAAACTTCCTGCAGGAGGTTCAGTGGGACAGAGAAATGGTAGGAAAATCAGTAAACGAGATGATGGAATATGTGGCAACAAAGTGCAAGGAGGCAGAGGAAAGTTTTGTTCCCAAGGGAAACAGAAATAATAGGAAGACCAAGACGAGTCCTTGGTTTACCCGAAGGTGTAGGGAGGCAAAAGCTAAGTGCAACAGAGAATGGAAAAGGTACAGGAGGCATAGGACCCAGGAAAACAAGGAGATTAGTAGAAGAGCCAGAAACGAGTATGCGCAGATAAGGAGGGAGGCCCAGAGACAGTATGAAAACGACATAGCATCGAAAGTCAAATCTGACCCGAAACTGCTGTATAGCCACATTAGGAAGAAGACAACAGTCAAGGACCAGGTGATAAGGCTGAGGAAAGAAGGTGGGGAACTCACAAAAAACGATCAAGAGGTATGTGAGGAGCTCAACACGAGATTTAAGGAAGTATTTACAGTAGAGACAGGAAGGACTCTGGGGGGACAGACCAGATGGGGACACCAACAAGGAATACACCAACAAGTGTTGGACGACATACATACAGATGAGGAGGAGGTGAAGAAACTGCTAAGGGACATCGATACCTCAAAGGCAATGGGACCGGACAACATCTCTCCATGGGTCCTTAGAGAGGGAGCAGATATGTTGTGCGTACCACTTACCACAATCTTCAACACATCCCTGGAAACTGGGCAACTACCTGAGGTATGGAAGACAGCAAATGTAGTTCCCATTTTCAAAAAAGGAGACAGAAAAGAGGCACTAAACTATAGACCTGTGTCATTGACGTGTATAGTATGCAAAATTATGGAGAAGATTATCAGGAGGAGAGTGGTGGAGCACCTGGAACGGAACAGGAGTATAAATGCCAACCAGCACGGATTCACGGAAGGCAAATCCTGTGTCACAAACCTTCTGGAGTTTTATGATAAAATAACAGAAGTAAGACAAGAGAGAGAGGGGTGGGTTGATTGCATCTTCTTGGACTGCAAGAAGGCCTTTGACACAGTTCCTCACAAGAGATTAGTGCAGAAGCTAGAGCATCAGGCGCATATAACAGGAAGGGCACTGCAATGGATCAGAGAATACCTGACAGGGAGGCAACAACGAGTCATGGTACGTAATGATGTATCACAGTGGGCACCTGTGACGAGCGGGGTCCCACAGGGGTCGGTCCTAGGACCAGTGCTATTTTTGGTATATGTGAACGACATGACGGAAGGGTTAGACTCAGAAGTGTCCCTGTTTGCAGATGATGTGAAGTTAATGAGGAGAATTAAATCTGATGAGGACCAGGCAGGACTTCAAAGAGACCTGGACAGACTGGACACCTGGTCCAGCAAATGGCTTCTCGAATTTAATCCTGCCAAATGCAAAGTCATGAAGATAGGGGAAGGGCACAGAAGACCACAGACAGAGTATAGGCTAGGTGGCCAAAGACTGCAAACCTCACTCAAGGAGAAAGATCTTGGGGTGAGTATAACACCGAGCATGTCTCCGGAAGCACACATCAATCAGATAACTGCTGCAGCATATGGGCGCCTGGCAAACCTGAGAACAGCATTCCGACACCTTAGTAAGGAATCATTCAAGACACTGTACACCGTGTATGTCAGGCCCATACTGGAGTATGCAGCACCTGTTTGGAACCCGCACTTGATAAAGCACGTCAAGAAACTAGAGAAAGTACAAAGGTTTGCAACAAGGTTAGTTCCAGAGCTAAGGGGAATGTCCTATGAAGAAAGATTAAGGGAAATCGGCCTGACGACACTGGAGGACAGGAGGGTCAGGGGAGACATGATAACGACATATAAAATACTGCGTGGAATAGACAAGGTGGACAAGGACAGGATGTTCCAGGGAGGGGACACAGAAACAAGAGGCCACAATTGGAAGTTGAAGACACAAATGAGTCAGAGAGATAGTAGGAAGTATTTCTTCAGTCATAGAGTTGTAAGGCAGTGGAATAGCCTAGAAAATGACGTAGTGGAGGCAGGAACCATACACAGTTTTAAGACGAGGTTTGATAAAGCTCATGGAGCGGGGAGAGAGAGGGTCTAGTAGCAACCGGTGAAGAGGCGGGGCCAGGAGCTAGGACTCGACCCCTGCAACCACAAATAGGTGAGTACACACACACACACACACACATACACACACACACACACACACACACACACACACACACACACACACACACACACACACACACACACACACACACACACACACACACACACACACACACACACACACACACACACATACACACACACACACACACACACACACACACACACACACACACACACACACAACGTTAAACCACCCACATCATGGGTATTTACTCGCCTCAGAACTAAACCTGCTGGTTTAAACCAGTAGCAGCAGTAATAAACCAGCACGACCCCGCGTCAGCCTTAAAGTGTAAACCAAACAATAAGCAAGCATTCCTCACAGCCAAACAAACACTAACAAGCGTTTGTTTGTACACAGTTAAGTTTTTCCGCTCCTTAAACCATTTCTTTTCTCAATTTTATTTCCTCTAGAGTAAAAAGACATGGGTTCGAACCCTCGGCTAGTCGCAGTGTTGTTATTGATTAATACCGTGGTTACAATAATATATATATATATATATATATATATATATATATATATATATATATATATATATATATATATATATATATATATATATATATATATATATATATATATATATATATATATATATATATATATATATATATATATATATTTAGGTAGTAGGTTGGTAGACAGCAACCACCCAGGGAAGTACTACCGTCCTGCCAGATGACTGTGAAACAAAAACCTGTAACTGTTTTGCATGATGGTAGGATTGCTGGTTTCTTTTTCTGTCTCATAAACACGCTAGATAACAGGGTTATCTTGCTACTCCTACTTACACTTTGGTCACACTTCACAGACATGCACATGCATATATATATATACATACATCTAGGTTTTTCTCCTTTTTCTAAATAGCTCTTGTTCTTTTTTATTTCTTCTATTGTCCATGGGGAAGTGGAAAAGAATCTTTCCTCCGTAAGCCATGCGTGTCGTATGAGGCGACTAAAATGCCGGGAGCAATGGGCTAGTAACCCCTTCTCCTGTATACAATTACTAAAAAAGAGAAGAAGAAAAACTTTATAAAACTGGGTTGCTTAAATGTGCGTGGATGTAGTGCGGATGACAAGAAACAGATGATTGCTGATGTTATGAATGAAAAGAAGTTGGATGTCCTGGCCCTAAGCGAAACAAAGCTGAAGGGGGTAGGAGAGTTTCAGTGGGGGGAAATAAATGGGATTAAATCTGGAGTATCTGAGAGAGTTAGAGCAAAGGAAGGGGTAGCAGTAATGTTAAATGATCAGTTATG
This sequence comes from Cherax quadricarinatus, assembly GCF_038502225.1. Taxonomy (NCBI): domain Eukaryota; kingdom Metazoa; phylum Arthropoda; class Malacostraca; order Decapoda; family Parastacidae; genus Cherax; species Cherax quadricarinatus. The sequence continues at coordinate 18,092,362 of NC_091357.1, forward strand.
GAAGGAGAAAAGAGAATATGAATGTGTAAATTCAAGAATTATGTGGATTAAAGTAAAGGTTGGATGCGAGAAGTGGGTCATAATAAGCGTGTATGCACCTGGAGAAGAGAGGAATGCAGAGGAGAGAGAGAGATTTTGGGAGATGTTAAGTGAATGTATAGGAGCCTTTGAACCAAGTGAGAGAGTAATTGTGGTAGGGGACTTGAATGCTAAAGTAGGAGAAACTTTTAGAGAGGGTGTGGTAGGTAAGTTTGGGGTGCCAGGTGTAAATGATAATGGGAGCCCTTTGATTGAACTTTGTATAGAAAGGGGTTTAGTTATAGGTAATACATATTTTAAGAAAAAGAGGATAAATAAGTATACACGATATGATGTAGGGCGAAATGACAGTAGTTTGTTGGATTATGTATTGGTAGATAAAAGACTGTTGAGTAGACTTCAGGATGTACATGTTTATAGAGGGGCCACAGATATATCAGATCACTTTCTAGTTGTAGCTACACTGAGAGTAAAAGGTAGATGGGATACAAGGAGAATAGAAGCATCAGGGAAGAGAGAGGTGAAGGTTTATAAACTAAAAGAGGAGGCAGTTAGGGTAAGATATAAACAGCTATTGGAGGATAGATGGGCTAATGAGAGCATAGGCAATGGGGTCGAAGAGGTATGGGGTAGGTTTAAAAATGTAGTGTTAGAGTGTTCAGCAGAAGTTTGTGGTTACAGGAAAGTGGGTGCAGGAGGGAAGAGGAGCGATTGGTGGAATGATGATGTAAAGAGAGTAGTAAGGGAGAAAAAGTTAGCATATGAGAAGTTTTTACAAAGTAGAAGTGATGCAAGGAGGGAAGAGTATATGGAGAAAAAGAGAGAAGTTAAGAGAGTGGTGAAGCAATGTAAAAAGAGAGCAAATGAGAGAGTGGGTGAGATGTTATCAACAAATTTTGTTGAAAATAAGAAAAAGTTTTGGAGTGAGATTAACAAGTTAAGAAAGCCTAGAGAACAAATGGATTTGTCAGTTAAAAATAGGAGAGGAGAGTTATTAAATGGAGAGTTAGAGGTATTGGGAAGATGGAAGGAATATTTTGAGGAATTGTTAAATGTTGATGAAGATAGGGAAGCTGTGATTTCGTGTATAGGGCAAGGAGGAATAACATCTTGTAGGAGTGAGGAAGAGCCAGTTGTGAGTGTGGGGGAAGTTCGTGAGGCAGTAGGTAAAATGAAAGGGGGTAAGGCAGCCGGGATTGATGGGATAAAGATAGAAATGTTAAAAGCAGGTGGGGATATAGTTTTGGAGTGGTTGGTGCAATTATTTAATAAATGTATGGAAGAGGGTAAGGTACCTAGGGATTGGCAGAGAGCATGCATAGTTCCTTTGTATAAAGGCAAAGGGGATAAAAGAGAGTGCAAAAATTATAGGGGGATAAGTCTGTTGAGTGTACCTGGTAAAGTGTATGGTAGAGTTATAATTGAAAGAATTAAGAGTTAGACGGAGAATAGGATAGCAGATGAACAAGGAGGCTTTAGGAAAGGTAGGGGGTGTGTGGACCAGGTGTTTACAGTGAAACATATAAGTGAACAGTATTTAGATAAGGCTAAAGAGGTCTTTGTGGCATTTATGGATTTGGAAAAGGCGTATGACAGGGTGGATAGGGGGGCAATGTGGCAGATGTTGCAAGTGTATGGTGTAGGAGGTAGGTTACTGAAAGCAGTGAAGAGTTTTTACGAGGATAGTGAGGCTCAAGTAAGAGTATGTAGGAAAGAGGGAAATTTTTTCCCAGTAAAAGTAGGCCTTAGACAAGGATGTGTGATGTCACCGTGGTTGTTAAATATATTTATAGATGGGGTTGTAAGAGAAGTAAATGCGAGGGTCTTGGCAAGAGGCGTGGAGTTAAAAGATAAAGAATCACACACAAAGTGGGAGTTGTCACAGCTGCTCTTTGCTGATGACACTGTGCTCTTGGGAGATTCTGAAGAGAAGTTGCAGAGATTGGTGGATGAATTTGGTAGGGTGTGCAAAAGAAGAAAATTAAAGGTGAATACAGGAAAGAGTAAGGTTATGAGGATAACAAAAAGATTAGGTGATGAAAGATTGAATATCAGATTGGAGGGAGAGAGTATGGAGGAGGTGAACGTATTCAGATATTTGGGAGTGGACGTGTCAGCGGATGGGTCTATGAAAGATGAGGTGAATCATAGAATTGATGAGGGAAAAAGAGTGAGTGGTGCACTTAGGAGTCTGTGGAGACAAAGAACTTTGTCCTTGGAGGCAAAGAGGGGAATGTATGAGAGTATAGTTTTACCAACGCTCTTATATGGGTGTGAAGCGTGGGTGATGAATGTTGCAGCGAGGAGAAGGCTGGAGGCAGTGGAGATGTCATGTCTGAGGGCAATGTGTGGTGTGAATATAATGCAGAGAATTCGTAGTTTGGAAGTTAGGAGGAGGTGCGGGATTACCAAAACTGTTGTCCAGAGGGCTGAGGAAGGGTTGTTGAGGTGGTTCGGACATGTAGAGAGAATGGAGCGAAACAGAATGACTTCAAGAGTGTATCAGTCTGTAGTGGAAGGAAGGCGGGGTAGGGGTCGGCCTAGGAAGGGTTGGAGGGAGGGGGTAAAGGAGGTTTTGTGTGCGAGGGGCTTGGACTTCCAGCAGGCATGCGTGAGCGTGTTTGATAGGAGTGAATGGAGACAAATGGTTTTTAATACTTGACGTGCTGTTGGAGTGTGAGCAAAGTAACATTTATGAAGGGATTCAGGGAAACCGGCAGGCCGGACTTGAGTCCTGGAGATGGGAAGTACAGTGCCTGCACTCTGAAGGAGGGGTGTTAATGTTGCAGTTTAAAAACTGTAGTGTAAAGCACCCTTCTGGCAAGACAGTGATGGAGTGAATGATGGTGAAAGTTTTTCTTTTTCGGGCCACCCTGCCTTGGTGGGAATCGGCCGGTGTGATAATAAAAAAAAATAAAATATATATATATATATATATATATATATATATATAATATATATATATAATATATATATAAATATATATATATATATATATATATATATATATATATATATATGCTGAAGAAGGTCTCACTGAAAGGCCGAAATATATATAAATTCCCTGGAGTTTCGGGAGAGCTAATTCTTGTAGCCCGGACTTGGTCTTTCTTCAACTTTCCTGGTTTTTTAGACTATAAATTTTGCAGTTGTTTGGGCAAAAGGAATTTTCAGGAATAAGTCGAGAGTGAAGATTGATGGTATGTCTTAAAGATGGTGTATCTGTGCTTACCTAATTGTGGTTGCAGGGGTCGATTCACAGCTCCTCGCTCTCCCTCTTCACTCGTTGCTACTAGGTCATTCTCCCTGCTCCATGAGCTTTATTATACCTCTTCTTGAAGCTATGTATGGTTCCTGCCCGCTCTGCATCACTTCCCACACTATTCCACTTCCTGACAACTCTGTGACTGAAGAAATACTTCCTAACATAACCGTGGCATCTGAGTCTACAGCTTCCAGTTGTGACCTGTTGTTTCTGTGTCCCATCTCTGGTACAATCTGTCTCTGTCCACCCTGTCAATTCCACGCAGTATTTTATATGTCGTTATCATGTCTCCCCTGACCCTCATGTCCTCCAGTGTCGTCAGGTTGAGTTCCCTTAATTTCTCGTAGGACGTGTGTGTGTGTGTGTGTGTGTGTGTGTGTGTGTGTGTGTGTGTGTGTGTGTGTGTGTGTGTGTGTGTGTGTTCGGTTATTAGGTCTTTATATAGACGTTCCGAATGTAAATTATTTTAAACCCTGAGGTTTATTCACTAAAGTTTATATTCGATGATTTACACCTCTAGGTTTAAACATTGATAGCTAAACCCTCAAGAATAATCCCCGGAGTTAAACCTCCAAAGTATAAACCCAGGGGTTAAACCCCCAAGTATAAACCCCTGGGTTAAACCCCTAAGTATAAACCCCGGGGTTAAACCCCCAAGTATAATCCCCGGGGTTAAACCCCCAAAAATAAACCCCGTTGTTAAACCCCCAAGTATAAACCCCGGGGTTAAACCCCAAAGTATAATCCCCCGGGTTAAACCCCAAGTATAATCCCCGGGATTAAACCCCCAAAGTATATTTCCGGGGGTTAAACCCCCAAGTATAATCCCCGGGGTTAAACCCCCAAGTATAATCCCCGGGGCTAAACCCCCAAGTATAAACCCCGGGGTTAAACCCCCAAGTATAATCCCCGGGGTTAAACCCCCAAAAATAAACCCCGGTGTTAAACCCCCAAGTATAAACCCCGGGGTTAAACCCCAAAGTATAATCCCCCGGGTTAAACCCCAAGTATAATCCCCGGGATTAAACCCCCAAAGTATATTTCCGGGGGTTAAACCCCCAAGTATAATCCCCGGGGTTAAACCCCCAAGTATAATCCCCGGGGCTAAACCCCCAAGTATAATCCCCGGGGTTAAACCCCCAAGTATAACCCCTGGGGTTAAAACCCCAAGCATAATCCCCGGGGTTAAACCCCCAAAAATAACCCCCGGGGTTAAACCCCAAGTGTAAACCCCGGGGTTAAACCCCAAAGTATAAACCCCGGGGTTAAACCCCCAAGTATAAACCCCGGGGTTAAACCCCCAAGAATAATCCCCGAGGTTAAATCCCCAAGTATAATCCCCGGGGTTAAATCTCCCAAGTATAAACTCCGGGGTTAAACTCCCAAGTATAAACTCCCGGGTTAAACTCCCAAGTATAAACTCCGGGGTTAAACTCCCAAGTATAAACTCCGGGGTTAAACTCCCAAGTATAAACTCCGGGGTTAAACTCCCAAGTATAATCCCCGGGGTTAAATCACCAAGAATAATACTCGGGGTTAAACCCTCAAATATAATCTCCAGGGTTAAACACCCCAAGAATAATCATCGGGGTTAAACCCCCAAGTATAATCCCCGGGGTTAAACCCCAAGAATAATCCTCGGGGTTAAACCCCCCAAGAATACTCCTCGGGGTTAAACCCCCAAGTATAATCCCCGGGGTTAAACCCCCAAGTATAATCCCCGGGATTTAAACTTTGGGATTTAAACTCTGGGATTTAAACTCTGGGATTTAAACTCTGGGATTTAAACTCTGGGATTTAAACTCTGGGATTTAAACTCTGGGATTTAAACTCTAGGATTTAAACACTGGGATTTAAACTCTGGGATTTAAACTCTGGGATTTAAACTCTGGGATTTAAACTCTGGGATTTAAACTCTGGGATTTAAACTCTGGGATTTAAACTCTGGGATTTAAACTCTGGGATTTAAACTCTGGGATTTAAACTCTGGGATTTAAACTCTGGGATTTAAACTCTGGGATTTAAACTCTGGGATTTAAACACTGGGATTTAAACTCTGCGATTTAAACTCCGGGATTTAAACTCTGGGATTTAAACTCTGGGATTTAAACTCTGGGATTTAAACTCTGGGATTTAAACTCTGGGATTTAAACTCTGGGATTTAAACTCTGTGATTTAAACTCTGGGATTTAAACTCTGGGATTTAAACTCTGGGATTTAAACTCTGGGATTTAAACTCTGGGATTTAAACTCTGGGATTTAAACTCTGGGATTTAAACTCTGGGATTTACTTCCTTATTCCTCCGAGAAGAATCCTATTTTTTTTTTTACTTTCTGCTTAGAGTTGTTAAAAATGTAATTTGATACTGTGTGTTGTGTGGTGTTACTGTGTGTTGTGTGGTGTTAGTGTGTGTTCTGTGGTGTTACTGTGTGTTGTGTGGTGTTACTGTGTGTTGTGTGGTGTTACTGTGTTGTGTGGTGTTACTGTGTGTTGTGTGGTGTTACTGTGTGTTGTGTGGTGTTACTGTGTGTTGTGTGGTGTTACTGTGTGTTGTGTGGTGTTACTGTGTGTTGTGTGGTGTTACTGTGTGTTGTGTGGTGCTACTGTGTGTTGTGTGGTGTTACTGTGTGTTGTGTGGTGTTAGTGTGTGTTGTGTGGTGTTACTGTGTGTTGTGTGGTGTTACTGTGTGTTGTGTGGTGTTACTGTGTGTTGTGTGGTGTTACTGTGTGTTGTGTGGTGTTACTGTGTGTTGTGTGGTGTTACTGTGTGTTGTGTGGTGTTACTGTGTGTTGTGTGGTGTTACTGTGTGTTGTGTGGTATTACTGTGTGTTGTGTGGTGTTACTGTGTGTTGTGTGGTGTTACTGTGTGTTGTGTGGTGCTACTGTGTGTTGTGTGGTGTTACTGTGTGTTGTGTGGTGCTACTGTGTGTTGTGTGGTGTTACTGTGTGTTGTGTGGTGTTACTGTGTGTTGTGTGGTGTTACTGTGTGTTGTGTGGTGTTACTGTGTGTTGTGTGGTGCTACTGTGTGTTGTGTGGTGTTACTGTGTGTTGTGTGGTGCTACTGTGTGTTGTGTGGTGTTACTGTGTGTTGTGTGGTGTTACTGTGTGTTGTGTTGTGTTACTGTGTGTTGTGTGGTGTTACTGTGTGTTGTGTGGTGTTACTGTGTTGTGTGGTGTTACTGTGTGTTGTGTGGTGTTACTGTGTGTTGTGTGGTGTTACTGTGTGTTGTGTGGTGTTACTGTGTGTTGTGTGGTGTTACTGTGTGTTGTGTGGTGTTACTGTGTGTTGTGTGGTGCTACTGTGTGTTGTGTGGTGTTACTGTGTGTTGTGTGGTGTTAGTGTGTGTTGTGTGGTGTTACTGTGTGTTGTGTGGTGTTACTGTGTGTTGTGTGGTGTTACTGTGTGTTGTGTGGTGTTACTGTGTGTTGTGTGGTGTTACTGTGTGTTGTGTGGTGTTACTGTGTGTTGTGTGGTGTTACTGTGTGTTGTGTGGTGTTACTGTGTGTTGTGTGGTGTTACTGTGTGTTGTGTGGTGTTACTGTGTGTTGTGTGGTGCTACTGTGTGTTGTGTGGTGTTACTGTGTGTTGTGTTGTGTTACTGTGTGTTGTGTGGTGTTACTGTGTGTTGTGTGGTGTTACTGTGTGTTGTGTGGTGTTACTGTGTGTTGTGTGGTGTTACTGTGTGTTGTGTGGTGTTACTGTGTGTTGTGTGGTGCTACTGTGTGTTGGGTGGTGTTACTGTGTGTTGTGTGGTGTTACTGTGTGTCGTGTGGTGTTACTGTGTGTTGTGTGGTGTTACTGTGTGTTGTGTGGTGTTACTGTGTGTTGTGTGGTGTTACTGTGTGTTGTGTTGTGTTAGTGTGTGTTGTGTTGTGTTAGTGTGTGTTGTGTGGTGTTACTGTGTGTTGTGTGGTGTTACTGTGTGTTGTGTGGTGTTACTGTGTGTTGTGTGGTGCTACTGTGTGTTGTGTGGTGTTACTGTGTGTTGTGTGGTGCTACTGTGTGTTGTGTGGTGTTACTGTGTGTTGTGTGGTGTTACTGTGTGTTGTGTTGTGTTAGTGTGTGTTGTGTGGTGTTACTGTGTGTTGTGTGGTGTTACTGTGTGTTGTGTGGTGTTACTGTGTGTTGTGTGGTGTTACTGTGTGGTGTTACTGTGTGTTGTGTGGTGTTACTGTGTGTTGTGTGGTGTTACTGTGTGTTGTGTGGTGCTACTGTGTGTTGTGTGGTGTTACTGTGTGTTGTGTGGTGTTACTGTGTGTTGTGTTGAGTTAGTGTGTGTTGTGTGGTGTTACTGTGTGTTGTGTGGTGTTACTGTGTGTTGTGTGGTGTTACTGTGTGTTGTGTGGTGTTACTGTGTGTTGTGTGGTGTTACTGTGTATTGTGTGGTGCTACTGTGTGTTGTGTGGTGTTACTGTGTGTTGTGTGGTGTTACTGTGTGTTGTGTTGTGTTAGTGTGTGTTGTGTGGTGTTACTGTGTGTTGTGTGGTGTTACTGTGTGTTGTGTGGTGTTACTGTGTGTTGTGTGGTGTTACTGTGTGTTGTGTGGTGTTAGTGTGTGTTGTGTGGTGTTACTGTGTGTTGTGTGGTGTTACTGTGTGTTGTGTGGTGTTACTGTGTGTTGTGTGGTGTTACTGTGTGTTGTGTGGTGCTACTGTGTGTTGTGTGGTGTTACTGTGTGTTGTGTGGTGTTACTGTGTGTTGTGTTAGTGTGTGTTGTGTGGTGTTACTGTGTGTTGTGTGGTGTTACTGTGTGTTGTGTGGTGTTACTGTGTGTTGTGTGGTGTTACTGTGTGTTGTGTGGTGTTACTGTGTGTTGTGTGGTGCTACTGTGTGTTGTGTGGTGTTACTGTGTGTTGTGTGGTGTTACTGTGTGTTGTGTTGTGTTAGTGTGTGTTGTGTGGTGTTACTGTGTGTTGTGTGGTGTTACTGTGTGTTGTGTGGTGTTACTGTGTGTTGTGTGGTGGTACTGTGTGTTGTGTGGTGTTACTGTGTGTTGTGTGGTGTTACTGTGTGTTGTGTGGTGTTACTGTGTGTTGTGTGGTGTTACTGTGTGTTGTGTGGTGTTACTGTGTGTTGTGTGGTGTTACTGTGTGTTGTGTGGTGTTACTGTGTGTTGTGTGGTGTTACTGTGTGTTGTGTGGTGTTACTGTGTGTTGTGTGGTGCTACTGTGTGTTGTGTGGTGTTACTGTGTGTTGTGTGGTGTTACTGTGTGTTGTGTGGTGTTACTGTGTGTTGTGTGGTGTTACTGTGTGTTGTGTGGTGTTACTGTGTGTTGTGTGGTGTTACTGTGTGTTGTGTTGTGTTATTGAGTGTTGTGTGGTGTTATTGTGTGTTGTGTGGTGTTATTGTGTGTCTTGTGGTGTTAAGGTGTGTTGTGTGATGTTACTGTGTGTTGTGTGGTGTTACTGTGTGTTGTGTGGTGTTACTGTGTGTTGTGTGGTGTTACTGTGTGTTGTGTGGTGCTACTGTGTGTTGTGTGGTGTTACTGTGTGTTGTGTGGTGTTACTGTGTGTTGTGTTGTGTTAGTGTGTGTTGTGTGGTGTTACTGTGTGTTGTGTGGTGTTACTGTGTGTTGTATGGTGTTACTGTGTGTTGTGTGGTGCTACTGTGTGTTGTGTGGTGTTACTGTGTGTTGTGTGGTGCTACTGTGTGTTGTGTGGTGTTACTGTGTGTTGTGTGGTGTTACTGTGTGTTGTGTTGTGTTAGTGTGTGTTGTGTGGTGTTACTGTGTGTTGTGTGGTGTTACTGTGTGTTGTGTGGTGTTACTGTGTGTTGTGTGGTGTTACTGTGTGTTGTGTGGTGTTACTGTGTGTTGTGTGGTGTTACTGTGTGTTGTGTGGTGTTACTGTGTGTTGTGTGGTGTTATTGTGTGTTGTGTGGTGTTACTGTGTGTTGTGTGGTGTTATTGTGTGTTGTGTGGTGTTACTGTGTGTTGTGTGGTGTTACTGTGTTGTGTGGTGCTACTGTGTGTTGTGTGGTGCTACTGTGTGTTGTGTGGTGCTACTGTGTGTTGTGTGGTGTTACTGTCTTGTGTGGTGCTACTGTGTGTTGTGTGGTGCTACTGTGTGTTGTGTGGTGCTACTGTGTGTTGTGTGGTGTTACTGTGTTGTGTGGTGCTACTGTGTGTTGTGTGGTGCTACTGTGTGTTGTGTGGTGCTACTGTGGGTTGTGTGGTGTTACTATGTTGTGTGGTGCTACTGTGTGTTGTGTGGTGCTACTGTGTGTTGTGTGGTGTTACTGTGTGTTGTGTGGTGTTACTGTGTTGTGTGGTGCTACTGTGTGTTGTGTGGTGTTACTGTGTGTTGTGTGGTGTTACTGTGTTGTGTGGTGCTACTGTGTGTTGTGTGGTGGTACTGTGTGCTGTGTGGTGTTACTGTGTGTTGTGTGGTGTTACTGTGTGTTGTGTGGTGCTACTGTGTGTTGTGTGGTGCTACTGTGTGTTGTGTGGTGTTACTGTGTGTTGTGTGGTGTTACTGTGTGTTGTGTGGTGCTACTGTGTGTTGTGTGGTGCTACTGTGTGTTGTGTGGTGTTACTGTGTGTTGTGTGGTGTTACTGTGTGTTGTGTGGTGCTACTGTGTGTTGTGTGGTGATACTGTGTGTTGTGTGGTGTTACTGTGTGTTGTGTGGTGTTACTGTGTGTTGTGTGGTGTTACTGTGTGTTGTGTGGTGTTACTGTGTGTTGTGTGGTGTTACTGTGTGCTGTGTGGTGCTACTGTGTGTTGTGTGGTGTTACTGTGTGTTATGTGGTGTTACTGTGTGTTGTGTGGTGTTACTGTGTGTTGTGTGGTGTTACTGTGTGTTGTGTGGTGTTACTGTGTGCTGTGTAGTGTTACTGTGTGTTGTGTGGTGTTACTGTGTGTTGTGTGGTTTTACTGTGTGTTGTGTGGTGTTACTGTGTGTTGTGTGGTGTTACTGTGTGTTGTGTGGTGTTACTGCGTGTTGTGTGGTGTTACTGTGTGCTGTGTGGTGTTACTGTGTGTTGTGTGGTGCTACTGTGTGTTGTGTGGTGTTACTGTGTGTTGTGTGGTGCTACTGTGTGTTGTGTGGTGCTACTGTGTGTTGTGTGGTGTTACTGTGTGTTGTGTGGTGTTACTGTGTGTTGTATGGTGTTACTGTGTGTTGTGTGGTGTTACTGTGTGTTGTGTGGCGTTACTGTGTGTTGTGTGGTGTTACTGTGTGTTGTGTGGTGTTACTGTGTGTTGTGTGGTGTTACTGTGTGTTGTGTGGTGTTAGTGTGTGTTGTGTGGTGTTACTGTGTGTTGTGTGGTGCTACTGTGTGTTGTGTGGTGTTACTGTGTGTTGTGTGGTGTTACTGTGTGTTGTGTGGTGCTACTGTATGTTGTGTAGTGTTACTGTGTGTTGTGTGGTGGTGTTACTTTGTGTTGTGTGGTGTTACTTTGTGTTGTGTGATGGTGTTACTTTGTGTTGTGTGATGGTGTTACTTTGTGTTGTGTGATGGTGTTACTTTGTGTTGTGTGATGGTGTTACTTTGTGTTGTGTGATGGTGTTACTTTGTGTTGTGTGATGGTGTTACTTTGTGTTGTGTGGTGCTACTGTGTGTTGTGTGGTACTACTGTGTGTTGTGTGGTGTTACTGTGTGTTGTGTGGTATTATTGTGTGTTGTGTGGTGTTACTGTGTGTTGTGTGGTGTTACTGTGTGTTGTGTGGTGTTATGTGTGTTGTGTGGTGCTACTGTGTGTTGTGTGGTGTTACTGTGTGTTGTGTGGTGTTACTGTGTGTTGTGTGGTGTTACTGTGTGTTGTGTGGTGCTACTGTGTGTTGTGTGGTGTTACTGTGTGTTGTGTGGTGTTACTGTGTGTTGTGTGGTGTTATTGTGTGATGTGTGGTGTTACTGTGTGTTGTGTGGTGTTACTGTGTGTTGTGTGGTGTTATTGTGTGATGTGTGGTGTTACTGTGTGTTGTGTGGTGCTACTGTGTGTTGTGTGGTGTTAGTGTGTGTTGTGTGGTGTTACTGTGTGTTGTGTGGTGTTACTGTGTGTTGTGTGGTGCCACTGTGTGTTGTGTGGTGTTAGGGTGTGTTGTGTGGTATTACTGTGTGTTGTGTGGTGTTACTATGTGTTGTGTGGTGTTACTGTGTGTTGTGTGGTGTTACTGTGTGTGTGGTGTTACTGTGTGTTGTGTGGTGTTACTCTGTGTTGTGTGGTGCTACTGTGTGTTGTGTGGTGTTACTGTGTGTTGTGTGGTGCTACTGTGTGTTGTGTGATGCTACTGTGTGTTGTGTGGTGTTACTGTGTGTTGTGTGGTGTTAGGGTGTGTTGTGTGGTGCCACTGTGTGTTGTGTGGTGTTAGGGTGTGTTGTGTGGTGCTACTATGTGTTGTGTGGTGTTACTGTGTGTTGTGTGGTGTTACTGTGTGTGTGGTGTTACTGTGTGTTGTGTGGTGTTACTGTGTGTTGTGTGGTGCTACTGTGTGTTGTGTGATGCTACTGTGTGTTGTGTGGTGTTACTGTGTGTTGTGTGGTGATACTGTGTGTTGTGTGGTGTTACTGTGTGTTGTGTGGTGTTTCTGTGTGTTGTGAGGTGATACTGTGTGTTGTGTGGTGTTAGTGTGTGTTGTGTGGTGTTACTGTGTGTGTGGTGTTACTGTGTGTTGTGTGGTGTTACTGTGTGTTGTGTGGTGTTACTGTGTGTTGTGTGGTGTTACTGTGTGTTGTTTGGTGTTACTGTTTGTTGTGTGGTGCTACTGTGTGTTGTGTGGTTTTACTGTGTGTTGTGTGGTGTTACTGTGTGTTGTGTGGTGTTACTGTGTGTTGTGTGGTGTTACTGTGTGTTGTGTGGTGTTACTGTGTGTTGTTTGGTGCTACTGTGTGTTGTGTGGTGTTACTGTGTGTTGTGTGGTGTTACTGTGTGTTGTGTGGTGTTACTGTATGTTGTGTGGTGTTACTGTGTGTTGTATAAGAACATAAGAACATAAGAAAGGAGGAACACTGCAGGAGGCCTGCTGGCCCATACTAGGCAGGTCCTTTACAATTCATCCCACTAACAAAACATTTGCCCAACCCAATTTTCAATGCCACCCAAGAAACAAGCTCCGATGTGCAAGTCCCTCTCAAATCCAACCCCTCCCACTCATGTACTTATCCAACCTAGATTTGAAACTACCCAAAGTCCTAGCCTCAATAACCCAACTAGGTAGACTGTTCCACTCATCAACTACCCTATTTCCAAACCAATACTTTCCTATGTCCTTTCTAAATCTAAACTTATCTAATTTAAATCCATTACTGCGGGTTCTCTCTTGGAGAGACATCCTCAAGACCTTATTAATATCCCCTTTATTAATACCTATCTTCCACTTATACACTTCGATCAAGTCTCCCCTCTATGGTGTTACTGTGTGTTGTGTGGTGTTACTGTGTGTTGTGTGGTGTTACTATCTGTTGTGTGGTGGTACAGTGTGTTGTGTGGTGTTACTGTGTGTTGTGTGATGCTACTGTGTTATTCCTACTAACAAAATTTTCTCTGTCTCGCATTTTGCTACGAGATCAATTGGTGAACGGGGTTTCAAGTCTACCTACTACACTCTGGTCATGACGGCTTCATGTCACTTGTTCACCACCAGTCAAGAATATTCTCATACCTAAAACAGTGATTAAACTCTGGGTATATACACTGAGAGACATACACTTCTCAGAGTATATACACTGAGAGACATACACTTCTCAGTGTATATACACTGAGAGACATACACTTCTCAGTGTATATACACTGAGAGACATACACTTCTTAGTGTATATACACTGAGAGACATACACTTCTTAGTGTATATACACTGAGAGACATACACTTCTCAGTGTATATACACTGAGAGACATACACTTCTTAGTGTATGAGAGAGAGAGAGAGAGAGAGAGAGAGAGAGAGAGAGAGAGAGAGAGAGAGAGAGAGAGAGAGAGAGAGAGAGAGAGAGAGAGAGTGAGAGAGAGAGAGAGAGAGAGAGAGAGAGAGAGAGAGAGAGAGAGAGAGAGAGAGAGAGAGAGAGAGAGATGGAAAAATGTCGGCACACAGGCTAACGACAACACCATTATTTATCCTGGGAAGTGAAAAGCGATAACTACAAGGAAATTAGACTGTTGGGAAGAGGAGGAGGAAGAGGAGGAGGAAGAGGAGGAGGAAGAGGAGGAGGAAGAGGAGGAAGAAGAGGAGGAGGAAGAGGAGGAAGAAGAGGAGGAAGAGGTCAGAAAGGAAGTGTATATAAAAGAGGAACACGACCCAACACATCTAACAACCAGACTCATCTAAACTCCTTCTAATGATCAATGTTAAGAAACTTCAAAAGTTACCTCAAACTCATCATCCATGGGAAGCTCTAAACCCTCAGGGGTGGAGGGTCCTAGAGAGAGAGAGAGAGAGGAGAGTGGCTCCATTACCTGTGACCAAGAGCCCTTCATCAAGGCCTCCCTCCCTCTTACAAACAAAAGCCTTCAATCTCAGGCAGCGGTTCCCAACCTTTTCTTACTCCCTGTAAAATTTGTGCTTAATATGTAAAAAAATCAAACATATGGACAAGAAAAAATGTCTGCGATTAACATTTGAATATACCATACAAAAAATAGTTAGTTTCTTTAAATATTTACAGGATAATAAAATCACAAGGCTGACTTCCAGAAGAAAGTTTGCGAATCCATTTTAATTCAATGATTCTCTTGTTCCGGTTTCTTGCTTGAGAGTTTTTCAAAACTGGGAACTGTTGGTGATAGCAACCCGCATGTCTGCCTGTGCATTCAAACTATTTCTAGATTTTGTCTTGACAAAAGAGTACTAAATCCTGATTCACATTAGTAAGTTGTCGCAAATGGAACGAGCAGAGTTAGTGGAGTTTCACAATGTCTTGGAAATCGAACCACAGTCGAGCACCAATACTCTTCCAAGATTTTACTCTCAAATTGCATTTCAAGAGCACGATTTGAACGCAGATCTATAAGATCATCTTTCAGCTCTCCATCATCTGACATTTTATCCAAATTGAAGGAGTAAGAATTCAGAATCCATTCTTCAGATGATACCAGATTCCCTACATCAAAATATCTATCAAATGGCGCCGACAGCACCTCCAAATGAGTCACAATTTCTCCACAAACGCTAGGAATCAAACTCGAAGATTCATTACCATCAGCTATTTCTCTTTTCCCTCGTTGACTCCCCAGATATAACTTATCTTTGAATGCATTTAGCTTCCCATAGCAGTTCAGCATCTTTATATTTTTACCTTGAAGTGATAAACGAGTGAATATGCCACTCAAATACGCTAAGATTTGATTGAATTCTTGCAATTGCAACTCTTCAAGCAGATCACAGCGACGTTCCTTCAGAAATACTTTGATTTCTTCTCGCAGTTCGAGAAAGCTGGTTAAAATTCTCCCACGGGAGAGCCATCGGACTTCCAGTTGATGATCTTTACTGAAGTATCAAGGGGTTTCTTTAATTTTGGAGGCAAGGTTTTTGATGCCAAAGCATGACGACGAAGGGAACAGTGAGTACCTTGAAAGTATGGAATCTCCTGTTTCATCAGTGCAAAAAAACCAGATTTATTTCCCAGCGTAGCAGGAGCGCCATCAGTACACACACATCCAATTCATAGTTTTCAAAGAAGTCTTTCACAAACTGAAACACATCTTTGCTTTGGTGGTTGTTGTCAGTTGTTCACAGAATAGAAAGTTCTCCTTTATGGCACCATCATGAACATACCTCACCAGTGCAATACGTTAACTGCAATTAGGAACATCAGTAGTTTCGTCCAACTGAAGGGAGATTTTCAAGGGACATCAATAGTTTCGTCCAACTGAAGGGAGATTTTCAAGGGTCATCAATAGTTTCGTCCAACTGAAGGGAGATTTTCAAGGGACATCAATAGTTTCGTCCAACTGAAGGGAGATTTTCAAGGGACATCAGTAGTTTCGTCCAACTGGAGGGAGATTTTCAAGGGACATCAGTAGTTTCGTCCAACTGAAGGGAGATTTTCAAGGGACATCAATAGTTTTGTCCAACTGGAGGGAGATTTTCAAGGGACATCAATAGTTTCGTCCAACTGAAGGGAGATTTTCAAGGGACATCAGTAGTTTCGTCCAACTGAAGGGAGATTTTCAAGGGACATCAATAGTTTCGTCCAACTGAAGGGAGATTTTCAAGGGACATCAATAGTTTCGTCCAACTGAAGGGAGATTTTCAAGGAACATCAGTAGTTTCGTCCAACTGAAGGGAGATTTTCAAGGGACATCAATAGTTTCGTCCAACTGAAGGGAGATTTTCAAGGGACATCAATAGTTTCGTCCAACTGAAGGGAGATTTTCAAGGGACATCAATAGTTTCGTCCAACTGAAGGGAGATTTTCAAGGGACATCAGTAGTTTCGTCCAACTGAAGGGAGATTTTCAAGGGACATCAATAGCTTCGTCCAACTGAAGGGAGATTTTCAAGGGACATCAATAGTTTCGTCCAACTGAAGGGAGATTTTCAAGGGACATCAATAGCTTCGTCCAACTGAAGGGAGATTTTCAAGGGACATCAATAGCTTCGTCCAACTGAAGGGAGATTTTCAAGGGACTAACTAGCCTTCATATGTGAGATAACTTGTTCCAAAATATCTAAACTCAAATCATCAATTCGGCTTCGAATAACATTATTTAACAGCGGCACTAATCTAAGCTCCTTTCTTGCTTCATTACCGAGAATAGTTGCAGCCATTTCTAATGCACATGGTTTGGTAAACTCATCTGCAACAGTGTGAGGTTTCTTGGTACTCCACTTGGTATGAAACCATCAGCAGTGGTTTATCAACACATATAAACCCTAATTTTGGAAGGGTTGCACGAGAATCAACACGGGCTCTTTCAGCTTGCAACGACTTAAAATCAAGGCCCCGACTGAGGAAGCCTACTGTGTGGGCGAGGCGTTTCGAGGTAAGGATGCCTAACTGTTGCATATGTGTCTTACCTAACAAGATGTCGTTTTGATAAGGACCTGCCTCGTATGGGCCAGTAGGCCTTCTGCAGTGTTCCTACATTCTTATGTTCTTATGTTCTTATGTTGGTTTTTAAAGTGTTCTTGCAGCTTAGATGGTTTCAAATTACCGTTGGAGAAAACAATTCCACAGATTATGCACTGAGGCTTTGGCAGATCCTCAGTCTTTCCGTTGTAAGTGAAACCAAAACTAACGTAGTCATCATTCCTTTATATTTTCTTCGACATTGTGAAGAGTTATGATGATAATCTGAAATAAAGACATGAAAATAGAGATGATGGTAATTTTACTATGATTATTGAATATTCATAAGTAATAAATGAATCAGTTTCCTGTTATTAAGACGGACGCTTCTCGCACCCCGTGGAATGATGTCTCGCACCCCGTGGAATGATGTCTCGCACCCCGTGGAATGATGTCTCGCACCCCGTGGAATGATGTCTCGCACCCCGTGGAATGATGTCTCGCACCCCGTGGAATGATGTCTCGCACCCCGTGGAATGATGTCTCGCACCCCGTGGAATGATGTCTCGCACCCCGTGGAATGATGTCTCGCACCCCGTGGAATGATGTCTCGCACCCCGTGGAATGATGTCTCGCACCCCGTGGAATGATGTCTCGCACCCCCTGGAATGATGTCTCACACCCCGTGGAATGATGTCTCGCACCCCGTGGAATGATGTCTCACACCCCGTGGAATGATGTCTCGCACCCCGTGGAATGATGTCTCGCACCCCCTGGAATGATGTCTCGCACCCCGTGGAATGATGTCTCGCACCCCGTGGAATGATGTCTCGCACCCCCTGGAATGATGTCTCGCACCCCGTGGAATGATGTCTCGCACCCCGTGGAATGATGTCTCGCACCCCGTGGAATGATGTCTCACACCCCGTGGAATGATGTCTCACACCCCGTGGAATGATGTCTCACACCCCGTGGAATGATGTCTCACACCCCGTGGAATGGTGTCTCGCACCCCGTGGAATGATGTCTCACACCCCGTGGAATGATGTCTCGCACCCCGTGGAATGATGTCTCGCACCCCGTGGAATGATGTCTCGCACCCCGTGGAATGATGTCTCACACCCCGTGGAATGGTGTCTCGCACCCCGTGGAATGATGTCTCACACCCCGTGGAATGATGTCTCACACCCCGTGGAATGATGTCTCGCACCCCGTGGAATGATGTCTCGCACCCCGTGGAATGATGTCTCGCACCCCGTGGAATGATGTCTCGCACCCCGTGGAATGATGTCTCGCACCCCGTGGAATGATGTCTCGCACCCCGTGGAATGATGTCTCGCACCCCCTGGAATGATGTCTCGCACCCCGTGGAATGATGTCTCGCACCCCGTGGAATGATGTCTCGCACCCCGTGGAATGATGTCTCGCACCCCGTGGAATGATGTCTCGCACCCCGTGGAATGATGTCTCACACCCCGTGGAATGATGTCTCGCACCCCGTGGAATGATGTCTCGCACCCCGTGGAATGATGTCTCGCACCCCGTGGAATGATGTCTCGCACCCCCTGGAATGATGTCTCGCACCCCCTGGAATGATGTCTCGCACCCCCTGGAATGATGTCTCGCACCCCGTGGAATGATGTCTCGCACCCCCTGGAATGATGTCTCGCACCCCCTGGAATGATGTCTCGCACCCCCTGGAATGATGTCTCGCACCCCCTGGAATGATGTCTCGCACCCCCGGGAATGATGTCTCGCACCCCCTGGAATGATGTCTCGCACCCCCTGGAATGATGTCTCGCACCCCCTGGAATGATGTCTCGCACTCCCTGGAATGATGTCTCGCACCCCCTGGAATGATGTCTCGCACCCCCTGGAATGATGTCTCGCACCCCCTGGAATGATGTCTCGCACCCCCAGGGGGTGCGAGCATCCCCCGGTTGGGAACCCCTGATCTAAGGGAATTAAACATTATTATTATTATTATATTTTTTTTGTTATTGTTATATCTATCTATCTATCTATCTATCTATCTATATGTATATATATATATATATATATATATATATATATATATATATATATATATATATATATATATATATATATATATATATAACAAGAACAATAATAATAATAATAATAATAATAATAATAATAATAATAATAATAATAATAATGATATTAGCCGGAATACTGTATCATCCTCACTACCGGAATACTGTATCATCCTCACTACATCATTAATAACAGTGAGTATTAAGGGAGCACCATTAGGGCTGGCGGCCGCCACACGTGTTAGCCAGCAACAACTGTGTGGTAGGTGTTCTGACAGGCGCAGCAACCTCCAGGCTTCTATGACAGGTGTTCTGATAGGTGTAGCAGACTCCAGGGCTCTATGACAGGTGTTCTGATAGGTGTAGCAGGCTCCAGGGCTCTATGACAGGTGTTCTGATAGGTGTAGCAGACTCCAGGCCTCTATGACAGGTGTTCTGATAGGTGTAGCAGACTCCAGGCCTCTATGACAAGTGTTCTGATAGGTGTAGCAGGCTCCAGGGCTCTATGACAGGTGTTCTGGTGTAGCAGACTCCAGGCCTCTATGACAGGTGTTCTGATAGGTGTAGAAGACTCCAGGCCTCTATGACAGGTGTTCTGATAGGTGTAGCAGACTCCAGGGCTCTATGACAGGTGTTCTGAGAGGTGTAGCAGTCTCCAAGGCTGTGTGGTAGGTGTTCCGACAGGTGTAGCAGTCTTCAATTCAATTGAATTCAAGTTTATTCTCTATAAGGGTTACAATGTGGGGTTTACAGGTTTTGGGTATTGTGTGGTTTACATGTTATAAAATACTAATTACAGAGGGGGCCACTAGGACACCTAGCATGGCTAGGCATTTCGGGCAGACTTAGATTAATTCTTAACATTAAATCCTTACAGATTATGGTATTAAGGCTAAGTGACTACATCATAATTTGTGAGTTTAGCAATGTGAATGCTTTTGTTTTGGCACAATACAAGGTGTCTATATTGGCGTATCATAGGCAAACTTATGACTAGTTAGGATTTATTATTTTTAGATTAAGATTAGTATTTCTGGGTTTATAGTCAGTGGGTGAGTGAGTGTAATTGTGAACCACCAGGTGGTTATCATGTAGTTAGTTGTCGGGGTGGATCAGGGAGATAAGACGTTTTCTAACTGTAGTTTTGAAGGTGATGAATGTGTCTGCAGTTCTAGAGTTCTCAGGTAGGGTGTTCCAGATTTTAGGTCCTTTAAAATACATTGAATTTTTGTAAAGGTTTAGTCGGACACGGGGAATGTCATAGAGATGTTTGTGTCTGGTGTTATGCCTGTGGATCCTGTCACAACTATCAAGAAAGCGTTTTAGGTCAAGGTTAATATTGGAATTTAAGGTCCTGTAGATATAGATTGCACAGTAGTAAGTGTGGATGTTCTGAACAGGGAGTAAGTTTAGATCTATGAAGAGTGGGGGGTGTGTTGCCAGGGATGGGATTTAGTGATTATTCTTACTGCGGCTTTTTGTTGGGTTATTATTGGCTTTAGGTGTGTTGCTGCAGTTGATCCTCAAGCACAAATAGCATAGGTGAGGTATGGATATATAAGTGAATGGTATAGTGTGAGAAGGGCAGTTTGCGGCACGTAGTATCGTATCTTGGAGAGGATCCCAACCGTTTTGGATACTTTTTTTGTTATGTGTTGGATAAGGGTGCTGAAATTTTGGTTGTTGTCGAGGTATAGGCCTAGGAATTGGCAGGTGTTCTGACAGGTGTAGCAGTCTTCAAGGTTGTGTGACAGGTGTAGCAGCCTGCAGGCTCTGTGGCAGGTGTTCTGACGGGTGTTTTGGCAGGTGTAGAAGACAAGCACTCTTGTCCAAGGCAAAACGCGCACGCACGCACGCACACACACACACACACACACACACACACACACACACACACACACACACACACACACACACACACACACACACACACACACACACACACACACACACACACACACACACACACACACACACACACACACACACACACACACACACACACACACACACACACACACACACACACACACACAATTCCTTCAGACAGAAGTAAGACACTTCACAAGACAATCTCCAGCTTAAATAACACAACCTCAAGAAGAAAAAAAAAACACGTGACGAAAAGAAGAGAAAACTAATTCCTCCTTGAAGCGTGTCAACTGGATTCCAATCTTATCGCTCAGCCGCGTAAGTCTTCGCTCAGGATGTGGTGTTTCAAAATTGTGGGCCCAATTTCAAAGCCGTATGAGTTCAAATCGGGTCCACAGTTTTGAAACACCGTGTACTGTGACCACACGATCTTAAATACCAGACATTGACTGTGAATGTTACCAAGAAGTCGAGATGACAGTGAATGTGTAGGTATGGGAGTGAATGTGTAGGTGTGGGAGTGAATGTGTAGGTGTGGGAGTGAATGTGTAGGTGTGGGAGTGAATGTGTAGGTGTGGGAGTGAATGTGTAGGTGTGGGAGTGAATGTCTATGTGGGAGTGAATGTGTAGGTTTGGGAGTGAATGTGTAGGTGTGGGAGTGAATGTGTAGGTGTGGGAGTGAATGTGTAGGTGTGGGAGTGAATGTGTAGGTGTGGGAGTGAATGTGTAGGTGTGGGAGTGAATGTGTAGGTGTGGGAGTGAATGTGTAGGTGTGGGAGTGAATGTGTAGGTGTGGGAGTGAATGTGTAGGTGTGGGAGTGAATGTGTAGGTGTGGGAGTGAATGTGTAGGTGTGGGAGTGAATGTGTAGGTGTGGGAGTGAATGTGTAGGTGTGGGAGTGAATGTGTAGGTGTGGGAGTGAATGTGTAGGTGTGGGAGTGAATGTGTAGGTGTGGGAGTGAATGTGTAGGTGTGGGAGTGAATGTATAGGTGTGGGAGTGAATGTGTAGGTGTGGGAGTGAATGTGTAGGTGTGGGAGTGAATGTGTAGGTGTGGGAGTGAATGTGTAGGTGTGGGA
>NC_091357.1:18123622-18143622 GCF_038502225.1 Cherax quadricarinatus
AGGTGTTAGTAGGTGGGGTGGTAGTAGTGATGGTGTTGTAGGTGGGAGGGGTGGCGTATGGTAATGGTGTTAGTGGTGGGGTGGTAGTAGGTGATGGTGTTAGTGGGTAGAGGGGTGGCAGGTAGTAATGGTGTTAGTGGAGGTGAGGGGTGGTAGTAGTAATGGTGTTAGTGGTGGGGTGGGGTGGTAGTAGTGGATGGTTGAGTAGGTGGGGTGGCAGTAGTAATGGTGTTAGTGGGTAGGGGTGGCAGGTAGTAATAGGTGTTAGTAGGTGGGGTGGTAGTAGGTGATGGTGTTAGTGGGTGGGGTGGCAGTAGTAATGGTGTTAGTTGTGGGTGGGGTGGTAGGTAGGTGAGGTGTTGGTAGGTGGGGTGACAGTAGTAATGGTGTTAGTGGGTGGTGGTGGCAGTAAGTTAGTGTTAGGTAGGTGGGGTGGCAGTGGTAATGGTGGTAGTTAGGTAGAGGGGTGGCAGTAGTAATGGTGTTAGTAGGGTATGGGTGGCAGTAGTAATGGTGTTAGTATGGTAGAGGTGGCAGGTAGTAATGGTGTTAGTGGGTGGTGGTGGCAGTAGTAATGGTGTTAGTGGGTGGGGATGGTAGTGATGTGGTGTTAGTGGGTGGTGGTGGCATGAGTAATGGTGTTAGTGGTGGGGTGGGGTGGTATGGTGAGTGGTGTTGGTAGGTGGGGTGGCAGTAGTAATAGTGTTAGTAGGTAGTGGTGGCAGTAGTAATAGTGTTAGTAGGTAGAGGTGGCAGTAGTAATAGTGTTAGTAGGTAGAGGTGGCAGTAGTAATAGTGTTAGTAGGTATAGGTGGCAGTAGTAATAGTGTTAGTAGGTAGAGGTGGCAGTAGTAATAGTGTTAGTAGGTAGTGGTGGCAGTAGTAATAGTGTTAGTAGGTAGTGGTGGCAGTAGTAATAGTGTTAGTAGGTAGAGGTGGTAGTAGTGATAGTGTTAGTAGGTAGAGGTGGCAGTAGTAATAGTGTTAGTAGGTAGAGGTGGTAGTAGTGATAGTGTTAGTAGGTAGAGGTGGCAGTAGTAATAGTGTTAGTAGGTACAGGTGGCAGTAGTAATAGTGTTAGTAGGTAGAGGTGGCAGTAGTAATAGTGTTAGTAGGTACAGGTGGCAGTAGTAATAGTGTTAGTAGGTAGAGGTGGCAGTAGTAATAGTGTTAGTAGGTAGAGGTGGTAGTAGTGATAGTGTTAGTAGGTAGAGGTGGTAGTAGTAATAGTGTTAGTAGGTAGAGGTGGCAGTAGTAATAGTGTTAGTAGGTAGAGGTGGTAGTAGTGATAGTGTTAGTAGGTAGAGGTGGCAGTAGTAATAGTGTTAGTAGGTAGAGGTGGCAGTAGTAATAGTGTTAGTAGGTAGAGGTGGCAGTAATAATAGTGTTAGTAGGTAGAGGTGGCAGTAGTAATAGTGTTAGTAGGTAGAGGTGGCAGTAGTAATAGTGTTAGTAGGTAGTGGTGGCAGTAGTAATAGTGTTAGCAGGTAGTGGTGGCAGTAGTAATAGTGTTAGTAGGTAGTGGTGGCAGTAGTAATAGTGTTAGTAGGTAGGGGTGGCAGTAGTAATAGTGTTAGTAGGTAGAGGTGGCAGTAGTAATAGTGTTAGTAGGTAGTGGTGGCAGTAGTAATAGTGTTAGTAGGTAGAGGTGGCAGTAGTAATAGTGTTAGTAGGTAGTGGTGGCAGTAGTAATAGTGTTAGTAGGTAGTGGTGGCAGTAGTAATAGTGTTAGTAGGTAGTGGTGGCAGTAGTAATAGTGTTAGTAGGTAGGGGTGGCAGTAGTAATAGTGTTAGTAGGTAGAGGTGGTAGTAGTGATAGTGTTAGTAGGTAGGGGTGGCAGTAGTAATAGTGTTAGTAGGTAGAGGTGGTAGTAGTGATAGTGTTAGTAGGTAGAGGTGGCAGTAGTAATAGTGTTAGTAGGTAGAGGTGGCAGTAGTAATAGTGTTAGTAGGTAGAGGTGGCAGTAGTAATAGTGTTAGTAGGTAGAGGTGGCAGTAGTAATAGTGTTAGTAGGTAGAGGTGGCAGTAGTAATAGTGTTAGTAGGTAGTGGTGGCAGTAGTAATAGTGTTAGTAGGTAGAGGTGGCAGTAGTAATAGTGTTAGTAGGTAGAGGTGGCAGTAGTAATAGTGTTAGTAGGTAGAGGTGGCAGTAGTAATAGTGTTAGTAGGTAGGGGTGGCAGTAGTAATAGTGTTAGTAGGTAGAGGTGGCAGTAGTGGCAGTGTTAGTGACCGACCGATTCACATACTTGAAGCCGAGGCTCCGGCAGGCGACGCAGCCGAAGTGAACCACCGATTCACATAAATCACTACCTCAAAATCCCGACAAATCCTCGGGATTACATCTCATAAAGACAGCTGGGTTAATGGGCTTGCGACAACCACCTAGATTACATTAATTACTTCACTTAAGTAATACCTGACACCGGGGAGAAGTTTGCTCTCCTCACACACACACACACACACACACACACACACACACACACACACACACACACACACACACACACACACACGCAGGGGTCTATCCATAGCTCCTGGCCCCGCCTTTTTCCTAGTCTTCACCAGCTCCACTCTGTGTGTGTATACACATATGCTGCTATGTATAATATTCTATGTAACTGTATTTGTGTATACCTGAATAAACTTACATACATATGTATACATGCAAGTATATTCAAAATGAGCCCAGGTAGGAGCGTCAGCAAGCAACGTCAGGAAGCAACGTCAGGAAGGTAACTTAACCAGCCTCGGCTGACTAACACCCCACACTACCCAACCTAATTAAAATTCCTTAAAACCAATTAATTATATTAATTACTTCCGGGGAATAACGCCTGATGTTTTATCATTAAAAATTACACTTTGATACACCAAATCACCCTGGATTACATTAATTACTTTGGGTGAATAATGATCTGGGGTATTAAAAATTCTGGGCTTGATACACACCTCCCCTGGATTACATTATATTATTTAGCTAAATAATAACCCACCCTATCATAAAATTACATTATACACCTTCCAGGCGCAATGTAACACGTTACATTATCCTTCTAACATTATATTATCCTTGTAACACCTTACATTATCCTTGTAACACGTTGTATTATCTTTGTAACACGCGTTACATTATCCGTGTAACGTTATGTTCTTGTAACACTTATAAGGATAATTGTAACGTGTTACAAGGATAATGTAACTTGTTGCAAGGATAATCTAGCTGTTAAAAGGATAATGTGACTGTTACAAGGATAATGTAACCGTTAAATTATCCTTTTAACAGCTAGATTATCCTTGCAACAAGTTACATTATCCTTGTAACACGTTACATTAACTGTGTGACAAATTACATTACCCTTACAGCAGATTACATTGTCCTTGTGAAAAATATCCATATTGATCAACTTCACCTCACACCAGAAGAGCGACTCAAACTTAGACCGAAATATAATGAATTCTTCTTAAGGTGTAACAATGTCAGTGGTTCCTCACCTCATTTTATATGATGTGTTTTCATTATCACTTGGCAGTGAGAGTAGAACTCTCTCTCAGCTTTCATTACCAACCGGAGGATCGAGTATCCACAACTCCGTGCGCTGAGAGACCTCGTAAGATTTTATCGTTTGCATAAATATGCTGGTAGAGGCGGGGCCGCAGGGGCGTTGACCCCCAAAACTATCTCCAGGTATACTCCAGGTACTACCATGTTGCTGGGAGGAGGAGGCTGGAAGCTGGAGGCTGGAGGCTGGAGGCGGGAGGCTGGAGGCTGGAGGCTGGAGGCTGGAGGCTGGAGGCTGGAGGCGGGAGGCTGGAGGCTGGAGGAGATGTCGTGCTAGAGGGCAATGTGTGTGTATCTTGTGTGAATATTATAAAGAGAGGATCCCAGGTTTATGGACTTACTGGGGTGATTTGGACATTTAGAGACGATAGAGCTAAATAGGATGACTAGGAGGCTGTATAATCTGGGGTGGAGGGCAAGAGGGGCTGGAAGGAGGAGGGTAAAGGCGGTTTTTGAGGGCTAGGGGCTTGGACATCCAGCAGGCTTGTGTGGGCGTGTTAGATTGGGGTAAGTAGAGACAAGTGATTCTGTTGACGGGCTGTTGGAGTGTGAGCAGGGTTACCTAATTATGATGGGTTTTAGGAAAACAGATTAGCCGAATTTGAAGGAGAAATGGAGGTGGGAAGTACAGTGCCTGCACTATGAAGGAGTGCTGGAGGTGGTAAGTACAGTGCCTGCACTCTTAAGGAGTGCTGGAGGTGGTAAGTACAGTGCCTGCACTCTGAAGGAGTGCTGGAGGTGGGAAGTACAGTGCCTGCACTCTGAAGGAGTGCTGGAGGTGGGAAGTACAGTGCCTGCACTCTGAAGGAGTGCTGGAGGTGGGAAGCACAGTGCCTGCACTCTGAAGGAGTGCTGGAGGTAGGAAGTACAGTGCCTGCACTCTGAAGGAGTGCTGGAGGTAGGAAGTACAGTGCCTGCACTATGAAGGAGTGCTGGAGGTGGAAAGCACAGTGCCTGCACTCTGAAGGAGTGCTGGAGGTGGGAAGTACATTGCCTGCACTCTGAAGGAATGCTGGAGGTGGGAAGTACAGTGCCTGCACTCTGAAGGAGTTCTGGAGGTGGGAAGTACAGTGCCTGCACTCTGAAGGAGTGCTGGAGGTGGAAAGTACAGTGCCTGCACTCTGAAGGAGTGCTGGAGGTGGCAAGTACAGTGCCTACACTCAGAAGGAGTGCTGGAGGTGGGAAGTACAGTGCCTGCACTCTGAAGGAGTGCTGGAGGTGGGAAGTACAGTGCCTGCACTCTGAAGGAGTGCTGGAGGTGGGAAGTACAGTGCCTGCACTCTGAAGGAGTGCTGGAGGTGCGAAGTACAGTGCCTACACTCTTAAGGAGTGCTGGAGGTGGGAAGTACAGTGCCTACACTCTGAAGGAGTGCTGGAGGTGGGAAGTACAGTGCCTGCACTCTGAAGGAGTGCTGGAGGTGGGAAGTACAGTGCCTGCACTCTGAAGGAGTGCTGGAGGTGGGAAGTACAGTGCCTGCACTCTGAAGGAGTGCTGGAGGTGAGAAGTACAGTGCCTGCGCTCTGAAGGAGTGCTGGAGGTGGGAAGTAAAGTGCCTGCACTCTGAAGGAGTGCTGCAGGTGGGAAGTACAGTGCCTGCACTCTGAAGGAGTGCTGGAGGTGGGAAGTACAATGCCTACACTCTGAAGGAGTGCTGGAGGTGGGAAGTACAGTGCCTACACTCTGAAGGAGTGCTGGAGGTGGGAAGTACAGTGCCTACACTCTGAAGGAGTGCTGGAGGTGGGAAGTACAGTGCCTACACTCTGAAGGAGTGCTGGAGGTGGGAAGTACAGTGCCTGCACTCTGAAGGAGAGCGGGAGGAGGGAAGTACAGTGCCTGCACTCTGAAGGAGTGCTGGAGGTGGGAAGTACAGTGCCTGCACTCTGAAGGAGTGCTGGAGGTGGGAAGTACAGTGCCTGCACTCTGAAGGAGTGCTGGAGGTGGGAAGTACAGTGCCTGCACTCAGAAGAAGTTCTGGAGGTGGGAAGTACAGTGCCTGCACTCTTAAGGAGTGCTGGAGGTGGGAAGTACAGTGCCTGCACTCTGAAGGAGTGCTGGAGGTAGGAAGTACAGTGCCTGCACTATGAAGGAGTGCTGGAGGTGGGAAGTACATTGCCTGCGCTCTGAAAAAGTGCTGGAGGTGGGAAGTACAGTGCCTGCACTCTGAAGGAGTTCTGGAGGTGGGAAGTACAGTGCCTGCACTCTGAAGGAGTGCTGGAGGTGGGAAGTACAATGCCTGCACTCTGAAGGAGTGCTGGAGGTGGGAAGTACAGTGCCTGCACTCTGAAGGAGTGCTGGAGGTGGGAAGTACAGTGCCTACACTCAGAAGGAGTGCTGGAGGTGGGAAGTACAGTGCCTGCACTCTGAAGGAGTGCGGGAGGAGGGAAGTACAGTGCCTGCACTCTGAAGGAGTGCTGGAGGTGGGAAGTACAGTGCCTGCTGAAGGTGGGAAGTACATTGCCTGCACTCTGAAGGAGTGCTGGAGGTGGGAAGTACAGTGCCTGCACTCTGAAGGAGTGCTGGAGGTGGGAAGTACAATGCCTGCACTCTTAAGGAGTGCTGGAGGTGGGAAGTACAGTGCCTGCACTCTGAAGGAGTGCTGGAGGTGGGAAGTACAGTGCCTACACTCTGAAGGAGTGCTGGAGGTGGGAAGTACAGTGCCTGCACTCTGAAGGAGTGCTGGAGGTGGGAAGTACAGTGCCTGCACTCTGAAGGAGTGCTGGAGGTGGGAAGTACAGTACCTACGCACTGAAGGAGTGCTGGAGGTGGGAAGTGCAGTGCCTGCACTCTGAAGGAGTGCTGGAGGTGGGAAGTACAGTGCCTGCACTCTGAAGGAGTGCTGGAGGTGGGAAGTACAGTGCCTGCACTCTTAAGGAGTGCTGGAGGTGGGAAGTACAGTGCCTGCACTCTGAAGGAGTGCTGGAGGTGGGAAGTACAGTGCCTACACTCTGAAGGAGTGCTGGAGGTGGGAAGTACAGTGCCTGCACTATTAAGGAGTGCTCGAGGTGGGAAGCACAGTGCTTGCACTCTGAAGGAGTGCTGGAGGTGGGAAGTACATTGCCTGCACTCTGAAGGAGTGCTGGAGGTGGGAAGTACAGTGCCTGCACTCTGAAGGAGTTCTGGAGGTGGGAAGTACAGTGCCTACACTCTGAAGGAGTGCTGGAGGTGGGAAGTACAATGCCTGCACTCTTAAGGAGTGCTGGAGGTGGGAAGTACAGTGCCTGCACTCTGAAGGAGTGCTGGAGGTGGGAAGTACAGTGCCTACACTCTGAAGGAGTGCTGGAGGTGGGAAGTACAGTGCCTGCACTCTGAAGGAGTTCTGGAGGTGGGAAGTACAGTGCCTACACTCTGAAGGAGTGCTGGAGGTGGGAAGTACAATGCCTGCACTCTTAAGGAGTGCTGGAGGTGGGAAGTACAGTGCCTACACTCTGAAGGAGTGCTGGAGGTGGGAAGTACAATGCCTGCACTCTGAAGGAGTGCTGGAGGTGGGAAGTACAGTGCCTACACTCTGAAGGCGTGCTGGAGGTGGGAAGTACAGTGCCTACACTCTGAAGGAGTGCTGGAGGTGGGAAGTACAGTGCCTGCACTCTGAAGGAGTGCTGGAGGTGGGAAGTACAGTGCCTGCACTCTGAAGGAGTGCTGGAGGTGGGAAGTACAGTGCCTGCACTCTGAAGGAGTGCTGGAGGTGGGAAGTACAGTGCCTGCACTCTGAAGGAGTGCTGGAGGTGGGAAGTACAGTGCCTGCACTCTAAAGGAGTGCTGGAGGTGGGAAGTACAGTGCCTGCACTCTAAAGGAGTGCTGGAGGTGGGAAGTACAGTGCCTACACTCTGAAGGAGAGCTGGAGGTGGGAAGTACAGTGCCTACACTCTGAAGGAGTGCTGGAGGTGGGAAGTACAGTGCCTGCACTCTGAAGGAGTGCTGGAGGTGGGAAGTACAGTGCCTGCACTCTGTAGGAGTGCTGGAAGTGGGAAGTAGAGTGCCTGCACTCTGAAGGAGTGCTGGAGGTGGGAAGGACAGTGCCTGCACTCTGAAGGAGTGCTGGAGGTGGGAAGTACAGTGCCTGCACTCTGAAGGAGTGCTGGAGGTGGGAAGTAGAGTGCCTGCACTCTGAAGGAGCGCTGGAGGTGGGAAGTACAGTGCCTGCACCCTGAAGGAGTGCTGGAGGTGGGAAGTACAGTGCCTGCACTCTTAAGGAGTGCTGGAGGTGGGAAGTACAGTGCCTGCACCCTGAAGGAGTGCTGAAGGTGGGAAGTACAATGCCTGCACTCTTAAGGAGTGCTGGAGGTGGGAAGTACAATGCCTGCACTCTTAAGGAGTGCTGGAGGTGGGAAGTACAATGCCTGCACTCTTAAGGAGTGCTGGAGGTGGGAAGAACAGTGCCTGCACTCTGAAGGAGTCCTAGAGGTGGGAAGTACAGTGCCTGCACTCTGAAGGAGTCCTAGAGGTGGGAAGTACAGTGCCTGCACTCTGAAGGAGTCCTAGAGGTGGGAAGTACAGTGCCTGCACTCTGAAGGAGTGCTGGAGGTGGGAAGTACAATGCCTGCACTCTTAAGGAGTGCTGGAGGTGGGAAGTACAGTGCCTACACTCTGAAGGAGTGCTGGAGGTGGGAAGTACAGTGCCTACACTCCGAAGGAGTGCTGGAGGTGGGAAGTACAGTGCCTGCACTCTGAAGGAGTGCTGGAGGTGGGAAGTACAGTGCCTGCACTCTGTAGGAGTGCTGGAGGTGGGAAGTAGAGTGCCTGCACTCTGAAGGAGTGCTGGAGGTGGGAAGGACAGTGCCTGCACTCTGAAGGAGTGCTGGAGGTGGGAAGTACAGTGCCTGCACTCTGAAGGAGTGCTGGAGGTGGGAAGTACAGTGCCTGCACTCTGAAAGAGTGCTGGAGGTGGGAAGTACAGTGCCTGCACCCTGAAGGAGTGCTGGAGGTGGGAAGTACAGTGCCTGCACTCTTAAGGAGTGCTGGAGGTGGGAAGTACAGTGCCTGCACCCTGAAGGAGTGCTGAAGGTGGGTAGTACAATGCCTGCACTCTTAAGGAGTGCTGGAGGTGGGAAGTACAATGCCTGCACTCTTAAGGAGTGCTGGAGGTGGGAAGTACAATGCCTGCACTCTTAAGGAGTGCTGGAGGTGGGAAGAACAGTGCCTGCACTCTGAAGGAGTCCTAGAGGTGGGAAGTACAGTGCCTGCACTCTGAAGGAGTCCTAGAGGTGGGAAGTACAGTGCCTGCACTCTGAAGGAGTCCTAGAGGTGGGAAGTACAGTGCCTGCACTCTGAAGGAGTGCTGGAGGTGGGAAGTACAGTGCCTACACTCTGAAGGAGTGCTGGAGGTGGGAAGTACAGTGCCTGCACTCTGAAGGAGTGCTGGAGGTGGGAAGTACAGTGCCTGCACTCTGAAGGAGTGCTGGAGGTGGGAAGTACAGTGCCTACACTCTGAAGGAGTGCTGGAGGTGGGAAGTACAGTGCCTACACTCTGAAGGAGTGCTGGAGGTGGGAAGTACAGTGCCTGCACTCTGAAGGAGTGCTGGAGGTGGGAAGTACAGTGCCTGCACTCTGAAGGAGTGCGGGAGGAGGGAAGTACAGTGCCTGCACTCTGAAGGAGTGCTGGAGGTGGGAAGTACAGTGCCTGCACTCTGAAGGAGTGCTGCAGGTGGGAAGTGCAGTGCCTGCACTCTTAAGGAGTGCTGGAGGTGGGAAGTACAGTGCCTGCACTCTGAAGGAGTGCTGGAGGTGGGAAGTACAGTGCCTGCACTCTGAAGGAGTGCTGGAGGTGGGAAGTACAGTGCCTGCACTCTGAAGAAGTTCTGGAGGTGGGAAGTACAGTGCCTGCACTCTTAAGGAGTGCTGGAGGTGGGAAGTACAGTGCCTGCACTCTGAAGGAGTGCTGGAGGTGGGAAGTACAGTGCCTGCACTCTGAAGAAGTTCTGGAGGTGGGAAGTACAGTGCCTGCACTCTTAAGGAGTGCTGGAGGTGGGAAGTACAGTGCCTGCACTCTGAAGGAGTTCTGGAGGTGGGAAGTACAGTGCCTGCACTCTTAAGGTGTGCTGGAGGTGGGAAGTACAGTGCCTGCACTCTGAAGAAGTTCTGGAGGTGGGAAGCACAGTGCCTGCACTATGAAGGAGTGCTGGAGGTGGGAAGCACAGTGCCTGCACTCTGAAGGAGTGCTGGAGGTAGGAAGTACATTGCCTGCGCTCTGAAAGAGTGCTGGAGGTGGGAAGCACAGTGCCTGCACTCTGAAGGAGTGCTGGAGGTGGGAAGTACATTGCCTGCGCTCTGAAAGAGTGCTGGAGGTGGGAAGTACAGTGCCTGCACTCTGAAGGAGTGCTGGAGGTGGGAAGTACAGTGCCTGCACTATGAAGGAGTGCTGGAGGTGGGAAGCACAGTGCCTGCATTCTGAAGGAGTGCTGGAGGTAGGAAGTACAGTGCCTGCACTATGAAGGAGTGCTGGAGGTGGGAAGCACAGTGCCTGCACTCTGAAGGAGTGCTGGAGGTGGGAAGTACATTGCCTGCGCTCTGAAAGAGTGCTGGAGGTGGGAAGTACAGTGCCTGCACTCTGAAGGAGTTCTGGAGGTGGGAAGTACAGTGCCTGCACTCTGAAGGAGTGCTGGAGGTGGGAAGTACAATGCCTGCACTCTGAAGGAGTGCTGGAGGTGGGAAGTACAGTGCCTGCACTCTGAAGGAGTGCTGGAGGTGGGAAGTACAGTGCCTACACTCAGAAGGAGTGCTGGAGGTGGGAAGTACATTGCCTGCACTCTGAAGGAGTGCTGAAGGTGGGAAGTACAGTGCCTGCACTCTGAAGGAGTGCTAGAGGTGGGAAGTACAGTGCCTGCACTCTGAAGGAGTGCTGGAGGTGGGAAGTACAATGCCTGCACTCTTAAGGAGTGCTGGAGGTGGGAAGTACAGTGCCTGCACTCTGAAGGAGTGCTGGAGGTGGGAAGTACAGTGCCTACACTCTGAAGGAGTGCTGGAGGTGGGAAGTACAGTGCCTACACTCTGAAGGAGTGCTGGAGGTGGGAAGTACAGTGCCTGCACTCTGAAGGAGTGCTGGAGGTGGGAAGTACAGTGCCTGCACTCTGAAGGAGTGGTGGAGGTGGGAAGTACAGTGCCTGCACTCTGAAGGAGAGCTGGAGGTGGGAAGTACAGTGCCTGCGCACTGAAGGAGTGCTGGAGGTGGGAAGTGCAATGCCTGCACTCTGAAGGAGTGCTGAAGGTGGGAAGTACAGTGCCTGCACTCTGAAGGAGTGCTGGAGGTGGGAAGTACAGTGCCTGCACTCTGAAGGAGTGCTGGAGGTGGGAAGTACAGTGCCTACACTCAGAAGGAGTGCTGGAGGTGGGAATTACAGTGCCTGCACTCTGAAGGAGTGCTGAAGGTGGGAAGTACAGTGCCTGCACTCTGAAGGAGTGCTGGAGGTGGGAAGTAAAATGTCTGCACTCTTAACGTGTGCTGGAGGTGGGAAGTACAGTGACTGCACTCTGAAGGAGTGCTGGAGGTGGGAAGTACAGTGCCTACACTCTGAAGGCGTGCTGGAGGTGGGAAGTACAGTGCCTACACTCTGAAGGAGTGCTGGAGGTGGGAAGTACAGTGCCTGCACTCTGAAGGAGTGCTGGAGGTGGGAAGTACAGTGCCTGCACTCTGAAGGAGTGCTGGAGGTGGGAAGTACAGTGCCTACACTCTGAAGGAGTACTGGAGGTGGGAAGTATAGTGCCTACGCTCTGAAGGAGTGCTGGAGGTGGGAAGTACAGTGCCTGCACTCTGAAGGAGTGCTGGAGGTGGGAAGTACAGTGCCTGCACTCTGTAGGAGTGCTGGAGGTGGGAAGTAGAGTGCCTGCACTCTGAAGGAGTGCTGGAGGTGGGAAGTACAGTGCCTGCACTCTGAAGGAGTGCTGGAGGTGGGAAGTACAGTGCCTGCACTCTGAAGGAGTGCTGGAGGTGGGAAGTAAAGTGCCTGCACTCTGAAGGAGTGCTGGAGGTGGGAAGTACAGTGTCTGCACTCTGAAGGAGTGCTGGAGGTGGGAAGTACAGTGCCTGCACTCTGAAGGAGTGCTGGAGGTGGGAAGTACAGTGCCTGCACTCTTAAGGAGTGCTGGAGGTGGGAAGTACAGTGCCTGCACTCTGAAGGAGTGCTGAAGGTGGGAAGTACAGTGCCTGCACTCTTAAGGAGTGCTGGAGGTGGGAAGTACAATGCCTGCACTCTTAAGGAGTGCTGGAGGTGGGAAGTACAGTGCCTGCACTCTGAAGGAGTCCTAGAAGTGGGAAGTACAGTGCCTGCACTCTGAAGGAGTCCTAGAGGTGGGAAGTACAGTGCCTGCACTCTGAAGGAGTGCTGGAGGTGGGAAGTACAGTGCCTGCACTCTGAAGGGTCCTAGAGGTGGGAAGTACAGTGCCTGCACTCGGAAGGAGTCCTAGAGGTGGGAAGTACAGTGCCTGCACTCTGAAGCAGTACTTGGGATGCTGCAGTGTGAAGACTCATCTAACCTGTGATGTCAGCAAGATTCTGGCAAGACAGTGATTGAACGAGTGACAGTGAATGTGTTTCCTCTCTTTTTTTCAGGTCACCTTACCTCGGTGGGAGAGTGCCAGTGTTTAAAGCTATTACTGCTACTACTACTACTACTACTACTACTACTACTACTACTACTACTACTACTACTACTACTACTACTGCTACTACTACTACTACTACTACTACTACTACTACTACAACTACTACTACTACTACTACTACTACTACTACTACAACTACTACTACTACTACTACTACTACTACTACTACTACTACTATTACTAATAATAATTTGGTATTTAATAGCGATTTTCTTCTATTTAACTGGCCCATGTCGACATATAGGCTTGGCTTGTGTCTAATTAGACGCCAGCCGTGATCCTGTCTAATATAGAGCAGCGTATGTTTTGGGATATTGTTAATAAAGCAGGGAGGGGGGTAAGGAGATTCAGGGGGGAGGGGGAGGGGAGAGGGGAGGTGGGGGAAGGGAGGGATGTATTTGTAATTTTGGTGATGGTGGTAGTAGTGGTGGTGATGCTGGTACTAGTGGTGGTGATGGTGGTAGTAGTGGTGATGATGGTGGTAGTAGTTGTGGTGATGGTGGTAGTAGTGGTGATGATGGTGGTAGTAGTGGTGATGATGGTGGTAGTAGTGGTGATGATGGTGGTAGTAGTGGTGGTGATGGTGGTAGTAGTGGTGGTGGTGATGGTGGTATTAGTGGTGGTGATGGTGGTAGGAGAGACTTGTAGTGGGTGCTCCGCCCACTCAGAGTGGGTGTTCCGCCCACTCTGAGTGGCCAGGAACTCCCTATCTGCTCTTATAAGTTCTCATTTTTCCTCTCTAACATGGCCGAGGAAGATTTTTTTAAGCTCCTCGTTATCTCCTCGTTAAACTCCTCATTAGTGATGTTAGCATGGAGAGATAGCATGTAATGGAAGATCACTGGTGGTCAAGTGACCATGATACACTAAGATGATCTATCATTTGTTTGATCCTCTTCCTTTGAGTTTTGATCTTAAGTCATTGCACTTCTATCCTTCCCTTTGATCCACATAATGATCTTTGATTCCATGTCATTTTTTCCCGATATGGCATGGTGTATTTTTCTAAGTGTCATGTCGGCAGTGGCTGGAGGGAGTGGAGGGTGGGAACAGAGCCTTCAGCTTATCTGTCCTCGACTCACACACTTAAATAACGCACGGTAGTTCCGTATTTAGTTGGAAATAGGCAGTTCTCAGCAGATAACCTCGTTGTGCACTTCTGGGTCAACTGCTATTTAGTATAAGCGCAATAGTGCCAGGGGCCCAAGACTGTTCAACACTCACCCACCAGGAATGAGGGGAATTACCAATAGACCCCTGACTGCCTTCAATAGGGGGCTGGACAGATACCTAAAGTCAGTGCCGGATCAGCCGGGCTGTGGTTCGTACGTTGGAGAGACCTGGTCAAGACCTGGTCAAGACTTGGTCAAGACCTGGTCAAGACCTGGTCAAAACCTGGTCAAGACCTGGTCAAGACCTGATACCGAAGTCACAATAACAAATACCTGACCTGCTCGCTCCTGCTCTTAAAAGTACTCACAGCACATAATTTAATCCCCTTTTTCACCTTTGTGTAAATCGATTTTGCCCTCGTAAAAATAAAAGGGCCAGTGTAATATATTATTTTTTATGCTAGACTGTTGTAGAAGCGCCACTGTAGGTTACAAGGTAGCTGGGTTACTGTGGACTAACGAACATATGTAAATTAAGTGGTTTAAATAGGTACACTAAAAATTATACAAAAACCTGTCTGGGAGAATGAGCGAGTTTATGTACCAGTTTTATTAGAGAGAGAGAGAGAGAGAGAGAGAGAGAGAGAGAGAGAGAGAGAGAGAGAGAGAGAGAGAGAGAGAGAGAGAGAGAGAGAGAGAGAGAGAGAGAGAGAGAGAGAGAGAGAGAGAGAGAGAGAGAGAGAGAGAGAGAGAGAGAGAGAGAGAGAGAGAGAGAGAGAGAGAGAGAGAGAGAGAGAGAATGTCTCTGGATATCAACAGCTGGGAATAATAAAGGACAGAGAGAGAGAGGGGGGTCGAAGCTCCCTTTAATAATGTGATGGTGGTATAACACGCAGGCTGATTCTTGCCTAATAAAGACGTGCTCAGTAGAACACAGAATAAAATACTCTGGTATGTGTTTTTTCCACCTCGGTGAAAATGTGACGCAATTGTTGAAGACCTTCTTATTTCTGCGTCTAAATGATTATTACTATTATTATTGTTATTAATATCAGTTATATTATTATTATAATTATTATTATTATTATTATTATTATTATTATTATAATTATTATTATTATTATTATTATTATTATTATTATTATTATTATTATTATTATTATTATTATTATTATTATTATTATTATTACTATTATTATTATTATTACTATTATTATTGTATCTCAGAAGGTTACTTAACTTCGTCAGGTGAGTGTAAAAGGGAAGCCTTTTAAACGTTGTGCACTCTGGCAGGATGACAGCTTCACCAGTCACCTACATTTCACAAGTCTTCTCTACTTTCCCTTATCTTTACTCTCCTGTGTTTTAATTGGCTGTTTTTTATACTTGTTTTATTGGTAGTTTAAAAGGCCTGGTCTGGGACTTGTTTTTTCACCAGGTTACCTGGAGGTTACCTGGAGGTTACCTGGAGGTTATTCCGGGGATCAACGCCCCCGCGGCCCGGTCCATGACCAGGCCTCCCGATGGATCAGGGCCTGATCAACTAGGCTGTTACTGCTGGCCGCACGCAGTCCGACGTACGAGCCACAGCC
The DNA here is from genome assembly GCF_038502225.1 of Cherax quadricarinatus. Taxonomy (NCBI): domain Eukaryota; kingdom Metazoa; phylum Arthropoda; class Malacostraca; order Decapoda; family Parastacidae; genus Cherax; species Cherax quadricarinatus. The sequence continues at coordinate 18,138,486 of NC_091357.1, forward strand.
CGGCTGATCCGGCACTGACTTTAGGTATCTGTCCAGCTCTCTCTTGAAGGCAGCCAGGGGTTTATTGGCAATTCCCCTAATGCTTGATGGGAGGCTGTTGAACAGTTTTGGGCCCCGGACACTTATGGTGTTTTCTCTTAGTGTACCAATGGCGCCCCTACTTTTTATTGGCGGCATTTTGCATCGCCTGCCCAGTCTTTTACTTTCGTAAGGAGTGATTTCTGTGTGCAGATTTGGGACCATTCCTTCCAAGATTTTCCAAGTGTAGATTATGATATATCTCTCCCTCCTGCGTTCCAACGAGTACAAGTCAAGTGCTTCCAAGCGTTCCCAGTAGTTAAGGTGCTTGACAGAACTTATACGTGCAGTAAAGGATCTCTGTACACTCTCCAGATCTGCGATTTCACCTGCTTTGAATGGAGATGTTAATGTACAGCAGTATTCCAGCCTAGAGAGAACAAGTGATTTGAAAAGGATCATCATGGGCTTGGCCTCTCTCGTTTTGAAAGTTCTCATTATCCATCCTATCATTTTCTTTGCACGTGCGATCGTGGCACTGTTGTGATCCTTGAAAGTGAGATCCTCAGACATTACTACTCCCAGGTCCCTTACATTATTTTTCCTCTCTATTGTATGGCCGGAGTCAGTAGTATACTCTGTTCTAGTTATTATCTCCTCCAGTTTTCCATAACGGAGTAGTTGGAATTTGTCCTCATTGAACATCATATTGTTTACCGTTGCCCACTGGAAAACTTTGTTTATATCTTCTTGGAGGTTAACCGCGTCCTCAGCAGATGACAGCCTCATGCAGATCCTAGGTTGAGTTGGTCTTTCTTTTAAATGCCTTTCACTCTCTTATACACCTTTTACTCTCTCTTAAACACCTGTCACTGTTAAACACCTGTCACAAACACCTGCCACTGTTAAACACCTGTCACTGTTAAACACCTATCACTGTTAAACACCTGTCACTGTTAAACACCTTTCACTGTTAAACACTTGTCACAAACACCTGTCGCTGTTAAACACCTGTCACTGTTAAACACCTGTCACTGTTAAACACCTTTCACTGTTAAACACTTGTCACAAACACCTGTCACTGTTAAAAACCTACCACTGTTAAACACTTGTCACAAACACCTGTCACTGTTAAACACTTGTCACAAACACCTGTCGCTGTTAAACACCTGTCACTGTTAAACACCTGTTAAACACCTGTCACTGTTAAACACTTGTCACAAACACCTGTCACTGTTAAAAACCTACCACTGTTAAACACCTGTCACTGTTAAACACTTGTCACAAACACCTGTCACTGTTAAACACCTATCGTAAGGGTTCTTAAATGGAGATATCGTAGGTTGAAAGTAGACACACTTGTAGGATGGTAGATATATTGTCAGACTGAGATGGGAGATGGAGCCACAGTTACCTAGCCTGTTTACGCCTAGACGGTCTGCCGCTGAGTGAGGGCGGGACAAAGGGATCACTGCCCATGTCTATGCCCATGACGTCACTCCAAGCCAAAGGCCTACGAGGGATCTCGTGTCTAAAGCACAGGGATGATACTAATATGCTATGCTATATAATACTGGGAATACAGGGATCAGCAACTATGCTGACAGCTCGGTCATGTTACGTATGTCGTCCCGACATACACTACTATACTATAGGCTGAACAGGCAGGCGGATCTGGGCTGATTCTATACAATAACAAATTCATATATATCTTAGAACTAATGGATGGTATCATAATGGACATTACATAGAGGGTGTTAACATAATGCATTACAAACTATAAGAACAATTCATTATACAATATGGATGGAATTGATCGATCGATCTGTATTCATGCACTCTACGGATTCTGAGGAAGAATAAATATATACAAAGAAGTGTTTAACAGAAAGGCAGATTCGGTGCACACAAATCTAGACTGTTAATTCTCAGAATACGGAGGGAACATGAACACGAAAATTTCTGACAAACTGATCAGCTAATAATAAAACACACAGTTGACAAATTCATTCATCTCGGACATCTAATTATGCAGGCTGTTTACACTTAAACCCAATTCTGCGAGGGTGAGGTTTACGTATGCAGAATGGTTATCATCTCTGGGAGGATTGAATTCCTCTGCAATGGCTAACACATGCCTTGACTGAGAGATCTGAACGAGTATCTACAAAAGATACAACTACAATCACTAGTGACTGTGGAATTACTAACTCGTCTGCTAGGAGTACTCAACTCGACTATTCGATACAGTAATTCTTGGCTCATTACAAAGTCACTAATGGATGCTGGTGGCTTCACAGTAAGAATAAGATCTTCCTGGAGCAGGAATCGAATCACACCAGAACACAAGGGATCTATTCTTTGGGCATTTTTGACATCCTCGACAGTAAATGGAGGATCTGCAGTAACTACACTAACGTGTCGCGATAAAGCATCAGCGACTACATTCGACTTGCCAGGTAAATTTTTAAAAGTGGGATTGAACTCTTGGAGTCAAGGTCCATCTGGCTAACCTTCCAGTAGGCTGTTCGTTCTGGAATAAAGGTATCAGTTCTTCCTTACTGGAGGAAAGAACAAACTCGGTGGAGTGGATGACTCCCCCCGGTTGAAAAAATTAACGCTATAACACGCAATATGAGCAAGGGAGAACGAATCTACTATCTCAAACTGCAAACACAGGAGAAAAGAAATGAACACGGTGAACAATGCTGATATTCAATCTGAGTCGCACACAGTGACACGAGGTATCAGCTATAAAGAAACTACACTTACAAACGTTAACATGTGAAAGTTACTCGAGAAATAACTTCTTACAATTCACTGATTACTGTCAACTAGGATGGGATCACCATCTGAAACATTAGGAACAACAACAGACACTCTAGTGAGAACACTAGCTGTAACAGAGACGTCTTTCTGCAGACAGCATGTCACATCAACAAGAGATGGCATTACTAGTTGCAAGTAATCGTTTTCTGACAAGGCATCCCCTGTGGAGAAACTATTACTCGAACTAGCAGTCATTGCAGGGATAGGCTGTGCACTCAAGGCAGTCTGAGTGTCCCCGGACACTTGAGGCAACGGAACACTATCCTGCAAGTCTGAAGGTATAGGTGGAACACAGATGGGAGTGACAGAATTACTAGTGCCTGACCGCTCGGCTACGTTAATAAGTAATTCACGGATCTATAGGAACTTAATCTGAACTTCACATTTCGCAGCACTTTAACAAATCTCAGATACAAGCTGTGAGAACAAACACATTGCTCAAGGGCTAGGTATTGTCTTTCAGTCAGTAAGGGAATGTTGGTACTGTGGACTGATTCATATTGACTTTGACTGGAATGATACACTAAGTGAACATTCAAAAATGACTGGGACATCTTCTCAGTGAAAATACTGAAGGGCATAAGTCAAGAAAAGTGGAGAGAATGACACAATAAGCTTAAATGGAAGAAAATGCTTAACTATTCTGCATAAGTAATTAAAAATTGACAAGTTACACAGTAAGCAAAGAACTCACACAAGAATAATATGCAACTTAACAAACACTGAAAATCAAGAGAACTTGTACTTTGCTCAAATCTAATATGCTCAACTTTTACTTTAAATTGAATAAATGGCACAGTGAGTTGTCTTTACTTTCAATGCAACAAGGAAAATACACAATAAAATAATAAAATGGACTCAATAAACTTGTGCAAAAATTAAAACAAACACACAATTCACTGAAATAAAAATTAAAATGACAGACAGAATAAAATACTATGCACAGAACAGAGCATAAGAAACTGCACTGTAAGAAACTGTATTGCACAACACTGCATAAAATTTTCTGCAAGAAAAACTTTAATAGCAACACAATATTTGCACAAGAATTATTGCAAAATGAGTCTGTGTGCAATAATTAAAATTATAACACACAAGAAAAGAAATATATCAAGGAATGAACACTTTAACTCTTAACTGCACTTAAACAACAAGCAAAAGAACAATTTACTTTAGAAGGAGAACTTAAAAATTGCACTAAGAGTGAATTTGTTCAATAAAATATGAAAAATAATAGGTGCTAAAACACACAACAAAAAGAAATACAACACTTACAGTGATGCAGAGCACAAAACATCAACATAAACTCAGTACTAGAATTTTCTTGCAATGAAACTTGATGTTTTTAAAAAAATTTTGTAAACAGATTTCTTGCTGGAGCTTTAAAAATGGCACTATTGTCTGTGGAAATAAGACAAATTAAACACTGGCTGAATGGAAAAATATGAACACAAGAATGTTCAACACACAGGGAACAAACAAAAATACACAATTGCTAGGAAGAAAAAAAAAATAACAGACAACACTGAGTTGTGATGCAGAATATGAGGTGAAAAATTTACTGAGTTAATTCACTGGAATTCTGAAGTTTAAACACAAGTTCTATACTGCTCATATGTTGCACACACAACAAAGGAAACACTAAGTACTTACTTCAAGTGTGTATAAAAAGAAACACAACACAACAGATATAAAATAATGCACGAAAATTAACACTGAATTAAGGAGATTGAAAGAAATTTATGCAATCAGTACATGATAAACACTGAGTCTGATCAAGAGTCACTGAATGTCACTAAGAGAAAAATTCACTGGGAACACAAAAGAAATGTCTCAACACTCGCAAATGTCTCTAAAAAAAAATATTATAGCTGTGACACTTGAAAAAAATGAGATTGATGGATTGTTTTTATCGTCTTGCTGCTGTCCTCTGCACAGATGATCGTAGAATTGCGCTTAAATCGGCGAGAGACAACACATAGGAGGCTTTTAAAGATGGCGCGAACACACTCTAGCTCTTGACCCCCTATGTGGTCCTTAAAATATGGTGCTACAACCCTTAGCAATGCACCAAAACACTGATGAGGTAGGTGAGTTGTAATGGCCGACTGTAGTTGGGTTTGTGGGTAATGGCTGAGCGAGGCGTCTGAGACCGGCAATGGTGCGACACACGTGATCGTGAGTGGCTGGGCTTATGGGTTGAACGTCGTAAGCCTCACTGAGAAAACCCACACTGCCGCGAAGATAATTCTAAGCCGGCTGGCTTAGAAGAAACCCACGAAATACTACA
>NC_091357.1:18148622-18153622 GCF_038502225.1 Cherax quadricarinatus
AAGTTCGTTTACCTTTTCCCTGTTGTGTGTATAATATGCAGTGCTTTTTACTTTTTATGTTCCCTGTGGTCCTTGATATTGTCTGTGCTTTCACTGAAGAGGATTCTTCAAATCCTTTGACCAACACTTCTCAGACTTCCTTGTGTGCGAGCTTTTCCCTTTTCCTCCCTCAGTTGAGTTACCTGGTCTTTTATTCTCGGCTTTCTTTGACGTGACTGTGAAACAGTTTTGGTAAAGACTTGACATGTGTTGCTATGTCATTCTCAAGTTGTTGCTCACCCTCTCCCGACCACATTCGCTTCGGGCTACTCTGCTCACTGTTGTCGCCTGTCTTTCATTTTCTGTAGCTTTTCTAGGCTCTTACACTTTTCTTTTCCGCCTCTCTGAGTCTCTGGTTGAACTAAGAGCTCACTTTGTCTCTAGTGTTTCTACATCTGGGTGTGAAGTTCTCTTTTCCCCGGCATTTTCCAGCAAGGTATTCCTACATCTCATCCACTGACTTATTCTCCCTTTCTCTATCCCCTTGTAATTCATCCAGGAATGTTCTCAACGCCTCAAATTTCAATCTTCTAAAGTTTCACGCCTTCCACCTACCATACTCCTTTACCATTAATTCTACAAAGTGCCCAAAGTTCAGGACTCTAGGGTTGTGAGCACCCTGGGGAGGTTCTATTATTCTATTACACCTATGTCTGACTAGACCCAGTCTTGCTGTCTCGTTACCTTCACTCTTGTCGTGTCTTTAACATGCTGAATCTAAAAATCAGTCTTTAAATCACCTCCATCAACGTAGCTCGCTAAGTTCCAGTGCACCATATGCGTTCCAGCTCTCCCAATCCATGATCGCTGTAACAACTGCTGTAACGTTATTGTTGTAACATTAATAACATCATCTATGAATGTGTTATTCTTTAAATCTGCTCCACTTCGCTAGTAGAGTTTGAGAGAGTTTGAGAGAGAGAGAGAGAGAGAGAGAGAGAGAGAGAGAGAGAGAGAGAGAGAGAGAGAGAGAGAGAGAGAGAGAGAGAGAGAGAGACAGACAGACAGACAGACAGACAGACAGAGACATACACACACCTCAACCCCTCTTTCCCTTCTATAAAAAATCTCATTAACAAGTGTCTTGCCTGGAAGATAGGGAAGGGGGTAAGAGGAGGGGGGAAAGGGGAGGGGGGGAAGGGGAGGGGGGAAAGGGGAGGGGGGGAAAGGGGAGGGGAAAGGGGAGGGCGAAAGGGGAGGGGGGAAAGGGGAGGGGAAAAGGGGAGGGGGAGGGAGGGGAATGGGAGAGGGAGGAGAATGGGAGAGGGAGGGGAATGGGAGGGGAATGGGAGGTAGAAGGTGTGCAATTCAAGAATTCACACCGGAGTTAAAAGGTGCAATTTTTTTTGTGTGTGTAAAAATGAAAGAGGGAAGAGGTCAGGAAGACACTTCGTTAACTCTCTCTCTCTCTCTCTCTCTCTCTCTCTCTCTCTCTTTGTGTAGCAAGGTATATGTTTGTCATTAGTCTATTGTTAAGTGAGATGAAGATCTTGTTATGACAGGGCTGTAACGAGGCTGTTATTGAAGGCAGGACAGTTGGCTTGTAACCTAAGCCTTACATTTACATTATTTTCTTAATAATTCAGCCTGTTCCATAATGTTTATATTATTACTATCATTATTATGTTGTTACTAGCGCTTTTATTGTTCCACTTACACACATCTCACACATCACTTCAGATTGTCATTTCTCTGTATGCTAATAACATAAGATTTGTGATATCTACCGTGACGTTAATATTATAAACATTATATATTGCATCTCATTCACATACTTGCTGACATATTTTCCCAGGTGATATAAATTCTTTGACTCTCCAGCTATTCCTTTATTAGTTAGGGCTTCACTTTCTATCTCTTAAGCATCAATTCCTGTGAAATCACAGGTCTGCTCGGTTTCAGTTATTGCGATGAATTCTGGGTTGTCTTCTGGTATCCTGTTAATTAGTTCTTGGATCGGAATGTAGATTCAGCCTGTATTCCACGGCCGGTGTGGTACAGTGGTTAGCTCACTGGCCTGCCAGTTTTAGGACTGGCTCGCCATGGGTTCACATCCTCACTCAGTTCTGTGATGTGGTGAGAAGGCGAGTGTGTACAGAGCGAATATTTATATGTCTACAGTCCTGGGGTGTACTGAGATGGGGGTCATGTGCACGTCGCAGCCAACAGGTCTGCTGAGCACAAGTGAGGACTATTGTGCACGACAGTTAGTAGGTCTGCAGTACACAACAGTATGTCTGCTGTACATAACAGCACATCTGCTGTACACAAGATCAAGCAGCACTTTTTACAACACACCAAGTAGGTCTGCTGCACATCGCAGCAGCCACCCATGCAGAGTTTTTCTCACCTTGCACACCTGTTCCCTGCAGTGCTGCGCGGACATTTTTCTCTGCCAAGTTTGCCTGCTCAATGGTCGAAGTTTGGAAGATGGTGCTTAGCTGAGGGTAAACGGCCTAAAAATATTTCTATGAGGGAGTTTGGGGCAGCGAATCAGAACTTAGCCCTTGAAAACATTACAGGAAAATACTTTAGATGAGAGGTCGTGTGTGTGTGTGTGTGTGTGTGTGTCCTCACAGTTGTGGTTGAGTGAGGGGCAATGGTTGGTTGATCAGCCTCAGTCAGTTCACTCTTCCCCTCTCCTACCTTATCGTACCTACTCCTGAAAGTGCGCACAAAGTTTGCATGCGTTTTGCGACGCGAAATTTCCACAAGTTTGGCTTAATTAGAAATGTTTAGACAGCTAAACTGCCTTGTACGAAGCAGTAAGAGCAAGGCATACACTACCACCCACAGTCATCACCACGTGAGAGTGACTCCAGTCCTCTTTAAATGTCCCTTAGGGACACTTAACTCGCTATCTCTTAAGTGGCTATTAAACCACGTCTGGTGGACACTTGGGATGCGCTGCTGACGCTGTTGGTGCCATCAAAGAGGTGTTGGGGAGCCAGCGAAGCCTGGCGAAATTTCGCTGGATGGCAGTCGGCCAAGAAGAGACAGGTGGGCCATAGCAGTAGAGAAACACTGGTGTATAGGAAGGTGTTTAGTTTGGTGATCCAGGATGATACAACACACACACCTCTCCACTGTAACTGACCACTGTTTAGGCTACGGTACTTCCTGTTGGAGCCTTGACACTGGTAGGCCTAGAGAGAGAGAGAGAGACATCTTAGCCTGTAAATAAAATTAGAAACCGTAAACCAAACCTTGCAAAACCCTGTAAGAGACATATATATATATATATACATATATATATATATATATATATATATATATATATATATATATATATATAGATAGATATATATATATATAGAGATATATATATATAGATATATAGATAGATAGATAGATAGATAGATATATAGATATATAGATAGAGAGAGAGAGAGAGAGAGAGAGAGAGAGAGAGAGAGAGAGAGAGAGAGAGAGAGAGAGAGAGAGAGAGAGAGAGAGAGCTCTTACCTTGCAAATAAAGTAAGGAACCCTAAACTTAACTTTCCAAAACCCTGTGAAAGGGAGATAGAGATAAATAGAGAGATAGAGATAGAGATAGAGAGAGAGAGAGAGCATGAGAATTTACCTCCAGCTTTAATAAGATAAGCTTACTGGTTTTTCCTTGCACAGTTTACCCAGTGTCTTCAGGGACGGAAAATTCTGACAGTAAATTATGAGAGGGAAAACTGGTACTAAATGAGGTGAATAATGAGGTGTGTGTGTGTGTGTGTGTGTGTGTGTGTGTGTGTTCTGCAGGCTCGAACCTCCATCTATCAAGCTACAAACAGTGGGGTAATATCTACCGCTATATAACGGAAGTAAGGTATGCAAATTACAGTAATGTCCTGTAAACAGTGTATATACACCGAGACGCACCCTTCTCGGGGGATATATATATACAAAGATATACACTTCTCATACGATATACGTGTATATACACTGAAACATACACATTCATACACACCACTCAAGTGAATATACACTGAGCTGCGCCTTTCACTACAGATATACAAAGATACACATCTGTCAGCGTATATATAAACTGAGAAACATACACATGTTGAAGTATAAACATTATATACATTATACACATTGTTGTGAGGAGAGGGAGACGCCTGGATCAACCAGAAGAGTAAGTATGCACTACCAACTTCACTCATTATCACCTTCTCGAGGCTAGCTGGTACCTACTTACCTCTTCTGTAGTCGTTAGGTACCTTCCCGAGGCTGCAACACACACATACACACAGCACAAGACGAGAATATCGAACAGAGTTAGTGTATATATATATAAATATATATATATATATATATATATATATATATATATATATATATATATATATATATATATATATATATATATATATATATATATATATATATATATATATATATATATATATATATATATATATATATATATATATATATATATATATATATATATATATATATATATATATATATATATATATATATATATATATATATGGACTAAAATAGAGGAATAATTTGTTACTGTGATTAGCAAGGACTGAATTTGTTGTCCGGGAAGAATTATTTGTCTATTAAAACGTCCATTAAATAGTTTAGTTATTATTATTGTCGTTTTTTGTAGTTATTATTATTATTATTATTAATATTATTATCATTATTATTAATAGTAGTAGTAGTGGTACTAGTAGTACATTAGCAGTGGTGGTAGTAATAGTAGTGGAAGCAGCAGTAGTGGTAGTAGTAAGAGTAGTAGTAGTACTAGTAGTTGTGGTAGTAGTAGAAGTTGTGGTAGTTGCAGTTGTGGTAGTAGTTGTTGTTGTTGTTGTGGTAGTTTAGTCTGCTACAAGTTCCTCCTTATTTAAATTATCTTAAAATGTGGTGGTTGTCAAGCGATCCTCTGCCAGACAAGTGGAGCACTTTAGTGAAGTTTCCCCTTAAAGGAGGACAGGGAGGGGAGAATGTGG
>NC_091357.1:18158622-18171122 GCF_038502225.1 Cherax quadricarinatus
ACTTTTAAGGAGGCTTCTTTACCATAATCCTCCTGAGCCTCGCCCAAAGCCGTCTTCAAAGCCCACTTATAAACCAGGTTTTGCGTTCCTGAAACTTAAACCATAAACCCATTGATTGCAACAATGAATTAGTGGTGGAAAGGGATGTTTAAACCAGGTGTTGATGTTGGTTTATTGTCGCTAACATTTAGACGCAACACCACCACCGTGTAGACGCAACACCACCACCGTGTAGACGCAACACCACCACCGTGTAGACGCAACACCACCACCGTGTAGACGCAACACCACCACCGTGTAGACGCAACACCACCACCGTGTAGACGCAACACCACCACCGTGTAGACGCAACACCACCACCGTGTAGACGCAACACCACCACCGTGTAGACGCAACACCACCACCGTGTAGACGCAACACCACCACCGTGTAGACGCAACACCACCACCGTGTAGACGCAACACCACCACCGTGTAGACGCAACACCACCACAGTGTAGACGCAACACCACCACAGTGTAGACGCAACACCACCACAGTGTAGACGCAACACCACCACAGTGTAGACGCAACACCACCACAGTGTAGACGCAACACCACCACCGTGTAGACGCAACACCACCACAGTGTAGACGCAACACCACCACCGTGTAGACGCAACACCACCACCGTGTAGACGCAACACCACCACCGTGTAGACGCAACACCACCACAGTGTAGACGCAACACCACCACAGTGTAGACGCAACACCACCACAGTGTAGACGCAACACCACCACAGTGTAGACGCAACACCACCACAGTGTAGACGCAACACCACCACCGTGTAGACGCAACACCACCACCGTGTAGACGCAACACCACCACAGTGTAGACGCAACACCACCACAGTGTAGACGCAACACCACCACAGTGTAGACGCAACACCACCACCGTGTAGACGCAACACCACCACCGTGTAGACGCAACACCACCACAGTGTAGACGCAACACCACCACCGTGTAGACGCAACACCACCACAGTGTAGACGCAACACCACCACAGTGTAGACGCAACACCACCACAGTGTAGACGCAACACCACCACCGTGTAGACGCAACACCACCACAGTGTAGACGCAACACCACCACAGTGTAGACGCAACACCACCACAGTGTAGACGCAACACCACCACAGTGTAGACGCAACACCACCACCACCATAGACATGTATGATTGAAGAAATTAATAATAATAATAATAATAATAATAATAATAATAATAATAATAATAATAATAATAATATTATTATTATTATTATTATTATTATTATTATTATTATTATTATTATTATTATTATTATTATTATTATTATTATTATTATTATTATCATTATTATTATTATTATTATTATTATTATTATTATTATTATTATTATTATTAACTATAATAACAAGGAAAACTTCATAGATAAATTATCAAGTATATAATGAGAAATCTCTCTCTCTCTCTCTCTCTCTCTCTCTCTCTCTCTTTTTTTTTTTTTTTTTTACACAGAGTTTGACAAGGTTAAGGATCCCTAGCTTTATTGACAGCTATATTACAGGTTAAGGATTCCTAACTTTATTGGCCAGCTAAGAGCTGTTACCTACATCAGCTCATTTGAAAGCATTTTTATTGTTATGAGACATACAAGTAGGGAACAGGATGAAGTTGGAGCCATCTCTGGGCCAGCATTTTCATTTGATCAACTGACTTTATCTCGTTGACATCATTATGCTGTACGAATGTGTTCCATACTCGAGTCATCCTGGGTATGTAAGATCTCAGATGGAGTGATGTTCTGGAGAAGGGTACAGCCAGAGTGAAGTTGCTGCTTTCTGCCCGTCTTGTGGCATAAAAGCTTGTTTCACGCTGTCCTCGAAGTGGATCCAAGTGTGGTATTTTGACAATATTGGCCTTGTACATAACAGTAAGGCCACCCACATCCCTCCTATGTTGAAGGCTCTGTTGAAATGACAGATCTATCCAGGATGGGTCCAGGCGAGAGATGAGACGTCTTTCTCTGTTCTCTACTCTGTCAAGCAGTCGTAGATGAGAGGGGGGCAGGCAAACCAAGAATGTGGAGCATACTCAAGGTGTGAGCGTACTTGTGCCTCGTACAGGATCTTGCAACCCCTACTGTCAAGCAGATGCGAGATACGGCGATGTGCTGTAAGCTTCCTGGCTGCCTTGTTTGCAAGATTTACAACATGGTTCTTCATGGTTAGTTTGGAGTCAAATTTCACCCCAAGGATATCAACTTCTTCTCCAGGTGCCAACATCCTCCCATTCATCCTTACTACTGCACCAGCATTACCATCATGGTGCCTAGAGACGATCATCATTTGCGTTTTCTCAGGTGCAAATGTTACTTGCCATCTATTTCCCCAAGCTGATATAGCTCTCAGCTGGTGATTGATGTAGCTTAGAGCAGCTGACATTTCTTCTCTTGGATAAGTGAATGTCAGTGTACAGTCGTCTGCATATGCATGTGATTATGGGATGAGATGAAGAAGGTCGTTGAAGTAGACATTCCATAACAGTGGACCCAGCACGCTTCCTTGTGGAACGCTTGCCCCAATAGGATGCCTTGCTGATTCCGTTCCATTGAGGACTACACTTAGAGATCTACCATGAAGGTAATCACTGAGGAGACATAGCGTAGAGCCTGCAATTCCCAGTGCTTGAAGTTTTGCTAAGAGGCCCTGGTGCCACACCCGGTCGAAAGCACCAGCAATGTCCAGTGCTACCACACAGCTGACTTTGGATTCATCCAGTGACTGGTGCCACTTAGTGGAGAGGTTTAACAACAGATCAGCAGCAGAGTAACCTTTCCTGAAGCCATATTGACGATCACAAAGTAGTGAGTGGTAGTCAAAAAAATCTGTCATTTGTCTTGAGATTATTGTCTCAAGGATCTTACCAGTGATTGACGGGAGTGACACTGGTCTGTAGTTGCTGATTTCTGCTCTGCTCTTCTTTTTGTGAACAGGGACTACATTTGCCTCTTTCCATAGAGAGGGCCATTTACACTGTACTAGGCAGTGCTGAAAGATGCGAGTTAGAGGTGCTGCTAGCTGGTCTGCACATCTTCTCAACAATCTTGGGCTCAACTTGTCTGGGCCCACAGCCTTTTCTTGGTCAAGTGATTTAAGAAGGAAATGCACCTCCTCCTGCCTTATTGTCACCACTGACAGTTTTGACACAGTTCGTGCAGCTAGCCAAGGAGGGTCCCTTGCTGGATCAGGAACTTGCATTTTGGTAGCAAAGTGTTCAGCAAAGAGGTCCGCTTTCTCTTGACTACTAGTAGAGGTGGTCCCATCCTGTCGATTTAGAGGTGGAATAAGTTCATCAGGCAGATAACCTTGTCTGTCCTTGACCAGGGACCACCAGGTTTTGGAGCCTACCCTACCTGATGCTAACTTTCTTTTAGTGTCCACCTCCCATTTAGCAATAGCCCACTTTTGAACATCACCCATATGCCTACAGGCTTGCATGTGCAAGTTCCTGTTATAGGTGGTAGGATGTCTCTTATACCTTCGCCATGCTTTGTACTTAGCAGTAGCAGCCTCTCTACAACGAAAGCCAAACCAAGGCTGATCTGTAGGCTTCGTCACATATTGCCGGTGAGGAATGTGTTCTTGTTGCAGATTAAGGATGTGTCCAGTGAAGGCTTTCACTTGGTTGTCAACATCCCCCTGGAGAAGAGCATTCCAGTCGGTGGTGGCGAGCTCAGAGCAAAGGGCTGGCCAATTACCTCTTTCCCATAGCCAGGTTGTGCGTGTGGACTCCTCACCTCGTTCTGTTGGGATCTTAAGTGTCGTAAAAACAGCCTTGTGGTCAGACGATCCAACGTAGCCGAGGGGTTGACAAGTGACTATGCCTTCTGCCAGATCACTCACTACTGGGTCAAGGGAGGAGCCAGAGATATGAGTAGGGAAATCAACAAAGTTTCTCATGTCAAACACTGCAAGAAGGTCATCAAAGTCCCTCTGTATAAGGTGCTGGTTGAGGTCACCAACAATTATAATATGTTGACAGTTGTGTTGTAGCAGAAGGGAGTCAATATTTTCCATTAGGAAGTTGATAGGGTCTGCATGTTGCCACTGAGGTCTGTACATTGCACATGCTAGTACAGAGGTACTAGTGTTTATACAGAGCTTGAAGAACATCATTTCAAGATGTGTAGGGGTGGCAACATCAATGTGCTGGGCATGAACACTTTTAGAGAAGCACACAGCAACACCTTCTCCTTGCCCTTGCCTGTCTCTTCTCATCCATGAGGTGTAGCCAGCAATTCTTGCAAAATTTTCTGGAGTCCTGTCATCCAAAAATTGTTTCAACAACAGCTATCATGTCGGGACGTCGAGTGTTCACAAAGCTATGTGTGAGCTCTCCAACATTAGTAATGAAACCTCTAATGTTGGCCGACAGGATGCTGATAGACTGGCTCCTCATGATGAAGTGGTCAGCTTGAGGTGGTGGGTGTGTAGGGAATGTAAGGTGCCTGCCCTTGAGAGAGGTAGGGTACTGAGGCAGTACCCTCTCTCTCTCTCTCTCTCACTCTCTCTCTCTCTCTCTCTCTCTCTCTCTCTCTCTCTCTCTCTCTCTCTCTCTCTCTCTCTCTCTCTCTCTCTCAATCTCTCTCTCTCTCTCTCTCTCTCTCTCTCTCTCTCTCTCTCTCTCTCTCTCTCTCTCTCTCTCTCTCTCTCTCTCTCTCTCTCTCTCTCTCACTCTCACTCTCAGGACACCGGAGAAAAGACAAATTGAAGCAGAATGGATGGAGACGTGGCCAGACTGCAGATTGCGTTCTGAATCCACTTCCGGACATCACATTTCTAGCAATCATGACGGGTAGCCGTCAGTGTGGGGGTGTGGGGAGACGGGGGTGTGGGGAGACGGGGGGGGGGGTGGTTAGACGGGGGTGTGGTGAGACGGGGGTGTGGTGAGACGGGGATGTGGTGAGACGGGGGTGTGGGGACACGGGGGTGTGGTGAGACGGGGGTGTGGGGAGACGGGGGTGTGGTGAGACGGGGGTGGGGGTGGTGGAGACGGGGGTGTGGTGGGAGACGGGGGTGTGGTGAGACGGGGTGTGGGTGAGACGGGGGTGGGGGTGGGGAGACGGGGGTGGGGAGACGGGGGTGGTGGTAGACGGGGGTGGTGAGACGGGGTGTGGTGAGATGGGGGTGGGGTGAGACGGGGGTGTGGTGAGACGGGGGTGGTGAGATGGGGATGTGGTGAGACGGGGGTGTGGTGAGACGGGGATGTGGTGAGACGGGGGTGGGGACACGGGGGTGTGGTGAGCCGTGGGTGTGGTGAGACGGGGGTGTGGTGAGATGGGGATGTGGTGAGATGGGGATGTGGTGAGACGGGGTGGGGTGGAGACGGGGATGTGGTGAGACGGGGTGGGGGACACGGGGTGTGGGTGAGACGGGGTGGGGGTGGTGAGACGGGGGTGGGGGTGGTGGAGACGGGGGTGGGGGTGGTGAGATGGGGATGTGGTGGAGATGGGGTGGTGAGACGGGGATGTGGTGAGACGGGGTGGGGACACGGGGGTGTGGGTGAGACGGGGGTGTGGTGAGACGGGGGTGGGGGTGGTGAGACGGGGGTGTGGTGAGACGGGGTGTGGTGAGACGGGGTGGGGTGGTGAGACGGGGATGTGGTGAGACGGGGTGTGGGGACACGGGGGTGGTGAGACGGGGGGTGGGGGTGGTGAGACGGGGGGTGTGGGGAGACGGGGGTGGGGGTGGTGAGACGGGGGTGGGGGTGAGACAGATGTGGTGAGACGTGGTGGAGACGGGGGTGTGGGTGAGACGGGGGTGGGGGTGGGGAGACGGGGTGTGGGGGAGAGATGTGTGGAGATGTATATTACTAACATAGCCAGTTGGTCCCTGGGTTATAGCGCTTTTCGTAACAACGTAACAGACTTAACACGTCTCAGGGTCTTCACTCAGACTTAAAGGAATTTTCTTGATTTCTATTAAATTTATTAATAACCATAACAACCACGTAAATCCACTTTCTCATATTTTGCACTCTGAGTAGAACACTTAATTCACTCCTCATCAAAACATCACAGTACAAGCTTAAGTATTTACAAATGGCTGTGAGTGAGTCAGGAAATATCAGTACATGCACAGGGGTTGCTTAAAAAACTCTACTACCACATTGATAGAGCTCTTACATAGAGTTCACTCTACAATAAACCCCCTTACACCACAGAGGCTTGCTCACTTTCTCTAAGAGCCTCTCAACCACCTTCTCCAACCGAGATAAGTCTTAGCAATGAGTTGCCAAAAATTCCTGGTATGTTCTAGGGAGGCGAATGGTGATTTAGAGGTGGATACTCCCCTTGACCCTTCCTGGTCCAGAGGAAGTTATGACCTGAACAAAGTGAGGCTTTACCAGCCCACTTTGACTCGGTCGGAACAGGGGTTGAGCAGCTCAAAATACCTACTGGTGTTTGTCCAGGTCGCACCAGTAGTTTGTACTAATTAAATAACCTACCTATGTACAAAGCTAAGTAATACGACAAGATAATATCAAGTCGAGTAAATCCATTGTAGCTGCTAAGGGAATTACTACTGAATATATTAAGTGAAATAGCAAAAATGACGTGTAAAAGTATACCATTGTGATAATAACAAGTAGAAACAGTCTACTTAAACTGGACAAAAGGGTGTAACAATATATATATAATATATATATATATATATATATATATATATATATATATATATATATATATATATATATATATATATATATATATATACAAACACTGATCTCTGGCTGAAGGAGTAGTTAACCTACGAACCTTGGAACAAGGCACGCAGTGCTTTACCAATCTACCCACACTGGACCAATACTTTGGAGTCCAGCTTGTGCTAGACTTGGATCCAAGGCAGCCAGCTTTCAGGGAGAAGGCTTACAGCTTTTCATCTCATCCCCTGCATGCATCAGCCTTACTAGAGATATTAACAATGCAAGGAATTCGCAAGAGCAGGCGAAATATACACAATATACACTCCCTGAAAGCTGGCTGCCTTGGATCAAAGTCTAGCACAAGCTGGACTCCAAGTGTGGGTAGATTGGTCCAGTGTGGGTAGATTGGTAAAGCACCGCGTACCTTGTTCCAAGGTTCGTAGGTTCGAGTCTCCTTCAGCCAGAGATCAGTGTTTGTATATATATATATATATATATATATATATATATATATATATATATATATATATATATATATATAATTTATATGAAATAAAACTCTGGTCTGTATTTTAAACTTGACGAAAATTTTAAATCACGTCTTTTCTACGTATTTCTTTCAAGAAGACTCAAAATTTGCATATATATTGTGTGAACCAGAACACAACACCACCGCCACCAACATAATTATCACACGAGTCTTTATAATTTTTATTATTATTGCTGTTAATGCTTTTGTTATTAATATTATATATGTATATATATATATATATATATATATATATATATATATATATATATATATATATATATATATATATATATATATATATATATATATATATATATATATAGACAGTCATTTTTTCCTCCCTCACTGAGGAAGATAAATTCCCGTCCTGAGGCTGATGGCCATTTGGGACACTTAGCTTGTAAATGTCCCATTCTTGTGTTCTCGCGTAAAGTCTTAAGAAGCCATTTCTCGGATCTTACAAAATGGTCATTTGCATGTCTGAAACACCGGTCTCTCTCTCTCTCTCTCTCTCTCTCTCTCTCTCTCTCTCTCTCTCTCTCTCTCTCTCTCTCTCTCTCTCTCTCTCTCTCTATCTCTCTCTCTCTCTCTCTTTATCTATCTGTCTATCTATCAATCTATGTATCTATGTATCTATGTATGTATGTATGTGTCTATGTATCTATCTATCTATCTATCTATCTATCTGTCTGTCTGTCTGTCTGTCTGTCTGTCTGTCTGTCTGTCTGTCTGTCTGTCTGTCTGTCTGTCTGTCTGTCTGTCTGTCTGTCTCTATCTCTCTTTCTGGTCGTATCGTGGGTAAGACAGGAAGGTTTCACGGCAGTGCCGTGACGGAGTCTGTGGTTTCCGGAGCGTCAGTCGGAGATATGACTGTTTTACGGCGCCCGGAAGGCCGCTATTGATGCACCAGGATACAGGACTCAAGCTCCTGGGCCGGAAGGCTGGCTAACCACCAGGACGCTGTGTTTCGGGCAACACACACACCATTGTCTTTCCAAAAACACAAACTATTCATTCAGAAATTTAATATATATATATATATATATATATATATATATATATATATATATATATATATATATATATATATATATATATATATATATATATATATATATATATATATATATATATAACCCAAAGCATTTTATTGGCTCGGTAGTGTGGTCGTTTTAATCCTGAGTGTCAGGTGACGACCCGGGGATTAAGTAAAATTTCTCGCCTGGCTGACGACCTGACTCTCTCCTCCTTCCCCGGTGCCTTTAATTGCGCATTTTGTGACAAGGAGGTGGCACTCTGAGGCACCTCCTTGTACAAGCCTGGTGCTCCGGGGTGTGGGCGCGTAACTGTCTAGCATTGGCTAAATAATAATTACACTCTTTATTTGTACAAGTACATGTACAAGGTATACAGGTACATGTACAAGGTGTACAAGTACATGTACAAGGTATATAAGTACATGTACAAGGTATACAAGTACATGTACAAGGTATACAAGTACATGTACAAGGTATACAAGTACATGTACAAGGTATACAAGTACATGTACAAGGTATACAAGTACATGTACAAGGTATACAAGTACATGTACAAGGTATACAAGTACATGTACAAGGTATATAAGTACATGTACAAGGTATACAAGTACATGTACAAGGTATACAAGTACATGTACAAGGTATATAAGTACATGTACAAGGTATACAAGTACATGTACAAGGTATACAAGTACATGTACAAGGTATACAGTCCATAGCTGACATCAGTGACATACTACTATATAGAAAGTCCCTTGTTATGCAGAGCATTTCTGCAATTTAAGTCAATTTTGTCCCCAGGATGCGAGCCACACAAGTCAACTAACACCCAGGTACCTAATGTTTCCACCCATACCGGGGAATCGATCCCCGGATCTCAGTGCGTGTGAGCCGAGCGCTCTAGCGACCGAACTACGGAACATCGTAGGTGCCCATACTTATCTGTAGTCTGGCTGTATGGACGAGGTACTGTGTGTACTCTGATGCCGAGTTTGCAGGTTCGAATCCTGCTGTGGACCGAGTTTCCTTCTCCTGCTTCTTCTCCTGCTGCCGCTGCTTCTGCTGGGGGAGGGAAGGGGAAGGGGGAAGTGGGAGGGGGGATTTAGGAGGGGGGAATTCTGCTTCAAAGTTTTTTCATCAAGGGAAGGAATGAGTGGGAGATGAATGATGCTGGAGAGATGCTCCTTGCTAACGTCTCCTCGCGGGAACGGCCCTTGCGATTTTAGCGCTTGATTTAGTAACAAAGGTGTTCCTGGGTGTTGCTGATCTACCTGAGAACCAGCGGTGAGTGTTGCTGGACAACTTCAGATCAGCAGTGTTGCTGGACCACCTGATACCAGCAGTGTTGCTGGACCACCTGATACCAGCAGTGTTGCTGGGCCAGCTGAGACCAGCGGTGAGTATTGCTGGTCCACCTGAGACCAGCGATGAGTGTTGCTGGTCCACCTGAGACCAGCGGTGAGTGTTGCTGGTCCACCTGAGACCAGCGGTGAGTATTGCTGGTCCACCTGAGACCAGCGGTGAGTGTTGCTGGTCCACGTGAGACCAGGAGGGCCAAGGCAACACACTACACAGTCCCTAAATCAACACTTATTACACACTTGCAAACTGCATAGTGTTAATTCATGGGACCGGTGGGGATTCGAACCTAAGGGGGTCCTAATACTCCCAGGCCAGTGGGTTAACGCACTGGCCTGTGTGTTCGATTGAAATCCCGCACGTTCTCTGGTTTAGTTCCAATCGTGTTATTGCGAGTTTTTAAGTGTATAGTGTTGCGGAAAGCCCACGTTTCCCCGGCGTTGAATGATAGCTCTAGGCCCTTCGTGTTGCAATCAACACATCAGATATAGCGTAGGAAGTCCAGGAAGGTTTCCTACTCTTTCTGCAACATTGCAAGCTCCTGATGATGTGTTGACTGCAACACGAAAGGCCTAGAATTATCATTCATCTCCCCCTGTGGTTGGTTTGCATATACGTTGGGTATGCTGTCGAACAAGAGGTATGATGTGGTATATGTAGGATGATAACTCACATCATGGGACCATGAACGGGATAAATATCCGGGGGGGCGTTGGCCCCCCGAACACCCTACAGGTATACCCTTCCAGGGATACAGGGTTACCAGAGGTATAGAAAATCCCTCGTAGAAGCTGGGAATTGGAATATGTAGGAGAGAGAGAGAGAGAGAGAGAGAGAGTGTGAGAGAGAGAGAGAGAGAGAGAGAGAGATAGAGAGAGAGAGTGTGAGAGAGAGAGAGAGAGAGAGAGAGAGAGAGAGAGAGAGAGAGAAAGCAACCTGGCTTCTGGAATAACTGAACAGATAGATAGCCAGATAGATATGTCAGCATGTAACAACCACCAGTCAGACTGTCAACTGGGAAGGTCACCCATCATCCACAAGGTCAACTATCATTCACAAGGTCACCCATCATCCACAAAGTCACCCATCATCCACAAGGTGAACTATCATTCACGAGGTCAGCTATCATCCACAAGGTCATTCATCATCCACAAGGTCAACCATTACCCACAAGGCCAACCATCACCCACAAGGTCACCCATCATCCACAAAGTCAACTGTCACCCACAAGGTCACCCATCATCCACAGGGTCAACTATCATCCACAAAGTCACTCATCACCCCCAAGGTCACCCATCATCCACAAAGTCACCCATCATCCACAAGGTCAACTATCATTCACAAGGTCAGCTATCATCCACAAGGTCACTCATCATCCACAAGGACAACCATCACCGACAAGGTCACGCATCATCCACAAAGTCAACTGTTACCCACAAGGTCACCCATCATCCACAAAGTCACCTGTCACCCACAAGGTCATCCATCATCCACAAAGTCACCCATCATCCACAAGGTCACCCATAATCCACAAGATCACCCATCATCCACATGGTCACCCATCATCCACAAAGTTACCCATCATCCACAAGGTCACTCATCACCCACAAGGTCACCCATCATCCACAAGGTCACCCAACATCCACAAGGTCACCCATCACCCACAAGGTCACCCATCATCCACAAGGTCACCCATCACCCACAAGGTCACCCAACATCCACAAGGTCACCCATCACCCACAAGGTCACTCATCATCCACAAGGTCACCCATCATCCAAAAGATCACTCATCACCCACAAGGTCGTCCATCATCAACAAGGTCACCCAACATCCACAAGGTCACCCATCACCCACAAGGTCACCCATCATCCACATGGTCACCCATCATCCACAAAGTTACCCATCATCCACAAGGTCACTCATCACCCACAAGGTCACCCATCATCCACAAGGTCACCCAACATCCACAAGGTCACCCATCACCCACAAGGTCACCCATCATCCACAAGGTCACCCATCACCCACAAGGTCACCCAACATCCACAAGGTCACCCATCACCCACAAGGTCACCCATCATCCACAAGGTCACCCATCATCCAAAAGGTCACTCATCACCCACAAGGTCATCCATCATCAACAAGGTCACCCAACATCCACAAGGTCACCCATCACCCACAAGGTCACCCATCATCCACAGGGTCAACCATCACCCACAAAGTCAACCATATCTACAATGGTAACAACCACAAAGGTCAACCTTGACCTTCATCTAGTCACAAGTTCGTGACTTGATAAAGGCCACTGTGTGGGCGAAACGTCGTTGATAAGAGGTCGAGATTTTCAGAAAACTGATGGTGTGAAATTTGCGTTGAATAGGTGAAGATACAACCAGGAGCTGTAACTCAACCCCAGCAACCACACATAGGCGAGTGCAGACACACACTGTTGCAACCCCTGAATGGGTTGCAATATATATAATGTATATTATGATTATGAATATAATGTATATTACCTTTTCATATAATTTTATATTGCTTATATTTGCGATAATAGCTAAATCGTAAATATATTGCTTTATATTATTATTTGACTTAGTTATATTGTTAGGTAGGATGTAACATTCATATATAATTATTATGTGCTCATAGTTCAAGTCTTGATTGTCTAACTACTGTAATTATCGCTTGTGGCTCGTTACTCTGCCGGCTTCTCGTTGTTGCTGGGCAGCAACTGTCCACGGAGCTATCACGTGATCGAGGGGGGGTGTCCTCACCTCGCCTGAAGTATTCAGTCTGGTCTAGACTCTCTTGGTGGTTGGACGTATTCCTGACAAGTTCCTAAATCT
>NC_091357.1:18176122-18178622 GCF_038502225.1 Cherax quadricarinatus
GAAGGAAGGAAGGAAGGAAGGAAGGGGAGAGAGGAGAAGGGAGAAAGGGGAAGTGGAAGGAGGGAAGGAAGGAAGAGGAGAGAGGAGAAGGGAGAAAGGAGGAGTGGAAGCAATATAAATGAGAGGGAATAAGGTGAAGGGAGAGACAGTGACAATAGAAGGGAGGGAAGGAGGGAGGAAGGGAGGAATGAATGAAGAAAGAAAGGAATAAAAGAAGGATGGAAGAAGGGGATAGGAGAGATAAGTAGGTCAAGGGAAGAGAGTGATGGAGAGAGTGCGTGAGAACCATAACAAACACAGGGATCATCTCAGGTGGAGTGAGGGGAAGAGGGGGAAGTGAGGGGGAAGAGGGGGAAGTGAGGGGAAGAGGAGGAAGTGTAAACTGGGGAAGAGGAGGGAGTGAGGGGGAAGAGGGGGAAGTGAAGGGAAGAGGAGGCAGTGTGGGGAAGAGGGGGAAGTGAGGGGAAGAGGGGAAAGTGAAAGGAAGAGGAGGAAGTGTAAACTGGGGAAGAGGAGGAAGTGTAAGCTGGGGAAGAGGAGGGAGTGTAAGCTGGGGAAGAGGAGGAAGTGTAAGCTGGGGAAGAGGAGGGAGTGTAAGCTGGGGAAGAGGAGGGAGTGTAAGCTGGGGAAGAGGAGGAAGTGTAAGCTGGGGAAGAGGAGGAAGTGAGGGAAAGAGAGGGTGGGGAGTAAGGGGTGCGAGAGGGGAAAAGAGGGGAGGGGGAAGATTATAGAAGGGAGGGAGGGTAAATAATGTTAAGATAATGCCATCTCTCTTTCTCTCTCTTTCTCTCCCCTCCCTCCTCTCTGTCTCCTCACTTTCTCTTCTCCCCTCTCTCTCTTCTCCCCTCTGAGATGCTCTACGCTGACAGTATGCAACAGTAACACAGTGTTACTGTAACACAGTGTTACTGTTGCATACTGTCAGCGCATACTGTCAGTGCATACTGTCAGTGAAGAAGAAGAGAGAGGGGAGAAGAGAAAGTGAGGAGAGAGAGAGGAGGGAGGGGAGAGAGAGAGACAATAACACTACGGACTTCTTGCTAATTATCCAACGACAAAAATATAACGAGCATCTCAATTAGCGATAAGTGGGGGAGGTGGGGAGGGTGGAGGGGGGAGGGGGGACGGGGAGGGACGAGGGGGGGAGGTGGGGTGCAGGGGGGGGAGGGAGTGGGTGGTGGGTTAATGGGGGTCTTACATCCCTTCGGCTTTCTTCTTTCATCACTGTTTTGATCTTTCTCTCTGTCTCTCTCTATCTCTCTCTGTCTCTCTCTGTCTCTCTCTGTCTCTCTCTGTCTCTCTGTCTCTGTCTGTCTGTCTGTCTCTCTCATACACAGTGTTAGGTTAAGGTTGGTAACTATATTTACCAACTAAGAGTTGTTACCCACATAAGGACATTCACAAGAGTTTTTATTGTTATGAGGCATACAAATAGTGAACAGGATGAGGTTGAAGCCATCTGTGGGCCACCTGTAGGACAGAGGATGAGGTTGGAGCCATCTGTGGGCTACTTGTGAACCAGAGGATGAGGTTGGAGCCATCTGTGGGCTACTTGTGAACCAGAGGATGAGGTTGGAGCCATCTGTGGGCTACCTGTGAACCAGAGGATGAGGTTGGAGCCATCTGTGGGCTACCTGTGAACCAGAGGATGAGGCTGGAGCCATCTGTGGGCTACCTGTGAACCAGAGGATGAGGTTGGAGCCATCTGTGGGCTACCTGTGAACCAGAGGATGAGGTTGAAGCCATCTGTGGGCCAGCATTTTTAGTTGCTCAATTGATTGTATTTCGTTGATGTCATTATATTGTACGAACATGTTCCAGACTTGAGTCATCCTGGGAATAAATGATCTCAGATGGAGTGATGTTCTGGAGAAGGTTACAGCCAGAGTTGCTGCTGGCTGCCCGTCTTGTTGTATAGAAGCTCACTTCTCACTGTCCTCGGAGTGGAGCCAGGTGTGGTACTTTGACAATGTTGTACATAACAGTAACGCCACTCACATCCCTCCTGTGTTGAAGGCTCTGCTGAAATGACAGATCTATCCAGGATGAGTCCAGGCTAGAGATGAGTCGTCTTGTTTTGTTCTCTACTCTGTCAAGCAGTCGCAGATGAGACGGAGGGGCAGGCATTCCAAGAAAGTGGAGCATACTCAAGGTGTGAGCGTACTTGTGCCTCGTGCAGAATCTTGCAACCCCTACTGTCAAGCAGATGCGAGATACGGCAAAGTGCTGTAAGCTTCCTGACTGCCTTGTTTGCAAGATTTACAACGTGGTTCTTCATGGTCAGTTTGGAGTCAAATTTCACTCCAAGGATATCAACTTCGTCTCCAGGTGCCAACATCCTCCCATTCATACTTACCACTGATCCAGCATTACCATCATGGTGCCTAGAGAAAATCATCATATGTGTTTTCTCAGGAGGAAATGTTACCAGCCACCGTTTACCCCAGGCTGATATAGCTCTCAGCTGGTAATTGATGTAGCTTAGAGCAGCTGGCATTTC
>NC_091357.1:18183622-18188622 GCF_038502225.1 Cherax quadricarinatus
GTGGTCCACCACACGGAGGATGAAGCCAGGCTGGTGGTCCACTACACGGAGGAGTAAGCCAGGCTGGTGGTCCACTACACGGAGGAGGAAGCCAGGCTGGTGGTCCACTACACGGAGGAGGAAGCCAGGCTGGTGTTCCACTACACAGAGTAGGAAGCCAGACTGGTAGACCACTACACAGAGTAGGAATCCAGACTGGTAGACCACTACACGGAGGAGGAAGCCAGGCTGGTGGTCCATTACACGGACGAGGAAGCCAGGCTGGTGGTCCACTACAAGGAGGAGGAAGCCAGGCTGGTGGTCCACTACACGGAGGAGGAAGCCAGGCTGGTGGACAACTACACGGAGGAGGAAGCCTGGCTGGTGGTCCACTACACGGAGGAGGAAGCCAGGCTGGTGGTCCACCACACGGAGGATGAAGCCAGGCTGGTGGTCCATTACACGGAGGAGGAAGCCAGGCTGGTGGTCCACTACACGGAGGAGGAAGCCAGGCTGGTGGTCCACTACACGGAGGAGGAAGCCAGGCTGGTGTTCCACTACACAGAGTAGGAAGCCAGACTGGTAGACCACTACACAGAGTAGGAATCCAGACTGGTAGACCACTACACGGAGGAGGAAGCCAGGCTGGTGGTCCATTACACGGACGAGGAAGCCAGGCTGGTGGTCCACTACAAGGAGGAGGAAGCCAGGCTGGTGGTCCACTACACGGAGGAGGAAGCCAGGCTGGTGGACAACTACACGGAGGAGGAAGCCTGGCTGGTGGTCCACTACACGGAGGAGGAAGCCAGGCTGGTGGTCCACCACACGGAGGATGAAGCCAGGCTGGTGGTCCATTACACGGAGGAGGAAGCCAGGCTGGTGGTCCACTACACGGAGGAGTAAGCCAGGCTGGTGGTCCACTACACGGAGGATGAAGCCAGGCTGGTGGTCCACTACACGGAGGAGGAAGCCAGGCTGTGGTCCACTACACGGAGGAGGAAGCCAGGCTGGTGGTCCACTACACGGAGGATGAAGCCAGGCTGGTGGTCCACTACACGGAGGATGAAGCCAGGCTGGTGGTCCACTACACGGAGGAGGAAGCCAGGCTGGTGGTCCACTACACGGAGGAGGAAGCCAGGCTGGTGGTCCACTACACGGAGGAGGAAGCCAGGCTGGTGGTCCACTACACGGAGGAGGAAGCCAGGCTGGTGGTCCACTACACGGAGGAGGAAGCCAGGCTGGTGGTCCACTACACGGAGGAGGAAACCAGACTGGTAGACCACTACACAGTGGAGAAAGCCAGACTGGTAGACCACTACACAGAGGAGGAAGCCAGACTGGTAGACCACTACACAGAGGAGGAAGCCAGACTGGTAGACCACTAAAATTAGCAAAGCTAACTAGAACCAGGTGAATATTTTCGCTAGTTATCACATGATAACTGGTTAATTGTGACTGGTTCACTGTACATAATTGGGTTATTGTAGGATGGTTTGTCTAACACCAATTATGCAACACAGGGAACACAGTCTAACACCAATTATGCAATACATGGAACACAGTCTAACACCAATTATCCAACACATGGAACACAGTCTAACACCAATTATCCAACACATGGAACACAGTCTAACACCAATTATCCAACACATGGAACACGGTCTAACACCAGTTATCCAACACATGGAACACAGTCTAACACCAGTTATCCAACACATGGAACACAGTCTAACACAAGTTATCCAACACATGGAACACAGTCTAACACCAGTTATCCAACACATGGAACAGTCTAACACCAGTTATCCAACACATGGAACACAGTCTAACACCAATTATCCAACACATGGAACAGTCTAACACCAGTTATCCAACACATGGAACACAGTCTAACACCAGTTATCCAACACATGGAACACGGTCTAACACCAGTTATCCAACACATGGAACACAGTCTAACACCAATTATCCAACACATGGAACAGTCTAACACCAGTTATCCAACACATGGAACACAGTCTAACACCAATTATCCAACACATGGAACACAGTCTAACACCAATTATTCAACACATGGAACACGGTCTAACACCAGTTATCCAACACATGGAACACGGTCTAACACCAGTTATCCAACACATGGAACACAGTCTAACACCAGTTATCCAACACATGGAACACGGTCTAACACCAGTTATACAACACATGGAACACAGTCTAACACCAGTTATCCAACACATGGAACACAGTCTAACACCAATTATCCAACACATGGAACACAGTCTAACACCAATTATCCAACACATGGAACACGGTCTAACACCAGTTATCCAACACATGGAACACAGTCTAACACCAGTTATCCAACACATGGAACACAGTCTAACACCAGTTATCCAACACATATAACAGAGTCTAACACCAGTTATCCAACACATGGAACACAGTCTAACACCAATTATCCAACACATGGAACACAGTCTAACACCAATTATCCAACACATGGAACACGGTCTAACAAAAGTTATCCAACACATGGAACACAGTCTAACACCAGTTATCCAACACAGGGAACACGGTCTAACACCAGTTATCCAACACATGGAACACAGTCTAGCACCAGTTATCCAACACATGAAACACAATCTAACACCAGTTATCCAACACATGGAACACAGTCTAACACCAGTTATCCAACACAGGGATCACAGTCTAACACCAGTTATCCACCACAGGGAAAACAGTCTAACACCAGTTATCCAACACAGGGATCACAGTCTAACACCAGTTATCTAACACAGGGAACACGGTCTAACACCAGTTATCCAACACAGGGAACACGGTCTAACACCAGTTATCCAACACATGGAACACAGTCTAACACCAGTTATTCAACACAGGGAACACGGTCTAACACCAATTATCCAACACAGGGAACACAGTCTAACACCAATTATCCAACACAGGGAACACGGTCTAACACCAGTTATCCAACACATGGAACACAGTCTAACACCAGTTATCCAACACATGGAACACAGTCTAACACCAGTTATCCAACACATGGAAAACAGTCTAACACCAATTATCCAACACATGGAACACAGTCTAACACCAATTATCCAACACATGGAACACAGTCTAACACCAATTATCCAACACATGGAACACAGTCTAACACCAATTATCCAACACATGGAACACAGTCTAACACCAGTTATCCAACACATGGAACACAATCTAACACCAGTTATCCAACACAGGGAACACGGTCTAACACCAGTTATCCAACACAGGGAACACAGTCTAAAACCAGTTATCCAACACATGGAACACAGTCTAACACCAGTTATCCAACATAGGGAACACAGTCTAACACCAGTTATCCAACACATGGAACACAGTCTAACACCAGTTATCCAACACAGGGATCACAGTCTAACACCAGTTATCCAACACAGGGAACACGGTCTAACACCAGTTATCTAACACAGGGAACACAGTCTAACACCAGTTATCCAACGCAGGGAAAACAGTCTAACACCAGTTATCCAACACATATAACAGAGTCTAACACCAGTTATCCAACACATGGAACACAGTCTAACAAAAGTTATCCAACACATGGAACACAGTCTAACACCAGTTATCCAACACATGGAACACAGTCTAACACCAGTTATCCAACACATATAACAGAGTCTAACACCAGTTATCCAACACATGGAACACAGTCTAACACCAATTATCCAACACATGGAACACAGTCTAACACCAATTATCCAACACATGGAACACGGTCTAACAAAAGTTATCCAACACATGGAACACAGTCTAACACCAGTTATCCAACACAGGGAACACGGTCTAACACCAGTTATCCAACACATGGAACACAGTCTAGCACCAGTTATCCAACACATGAAACACAATCTAACACCAGTTATCCAACACATGGAACACAGTCTAACACCAGTTATCCAACACAGGGATCACAGTCTAACACCAGTTATCCACCACAGGGAAAACAGTCTAACACCAGTTATCCAACACAGGGATCACAGTCTAACACCAGTTATCTAACACAGGGAACACGGTCTAACACCAGTTATCCAACACAGGGAACACGGTCTAACACCAGTTATCCAACACATGGAACACAGTCTAACACCAGTTATTCAACACAGGGAACACGGTCTAACACCAATTATCCAACACAGGGAACACAGTCTAACACCAATTATCCAACACAGGGAACACGGTCTAACACCAGTTATCCAACACATGGAACACAGTCTAACACCAGTTATCCAACACATGGAACACAGTCTAACACCAGTTATCCAACACATGGAACACAGTCTAACACCAATTATCCAACACATGGAACACAGTCTAACACCAATTATCCAACACATGGAACACAGTCTAACACCAATTATCCAACACATGGAACACAGTCTAACACCAATTATCCAACACATGGAACACAGTCTAACACCAGTTATCCAACACATGGAACACAATCTAACACCAGTTATCCAACACAGGGAACACGGTCTAACACCAGTTATCCAACACAGGGAACACAGTCTAAAACCAGTTATCCAACACATGGAACACAGTCTAACACCAGTTATCCAACATAGGGAACACAGTCTAACACCAGTTATCCAACACATGGAACACAGTCTAACACCAGTTATCCAACACAGGGATCACAGTCTAACACCAGTTATCCAACACAGGGAACACGGTCTAACACCAGTTATCTAACACAGGGAACACAGTCTAACACCAGTTATCCAACGCAGGGAAAACAGTCTAACACCAGTTATCCAACACAGGGAACACGGTCTAACACCAGTTATCCAACACAGGGATCACAGTCTAACACCAGTTATCCAACACAGGGAACACGGTCTAACACCAGTTATCCAACACATGGAACACAGTCTAACACCAGTTATCCAACACATGGAACACAGTCTAACACCAGTTATCCAACACATGGAACACAG